>NC_056726.1:577393168-577693168 GCF_019279795.1 Protopterus annectens
GGGAATTGAAAGTTTGACTGCTGAGTCCTACACTAAGGAACTGTACAAGCACATCCACTCATGCATGAATTGTGCCATCCCAAATAGAACCAAGATGCTTTCCTCCAAAAAAAGGAAGCCAATCTGCTGGTTCCCCTGCATAAGCAAACTTTACAACAAAAGGAAGAAATTGTTGTAGAAAAGAGGAAAATCCCAGGATGCAAAAAACTCCATTACCAGCCTCAGTAAGAAGCTGAGATCCCTCATAAAATCCTCCAAAGCTAGTTACGAAAATAAAATTGCCAAAGATTCCAAAGACAACCACAAGGCATTCTATAACTATGTCAATAATCTAAATGGCAATGCTCAGATCTGCTTTGAGCTACAACAGAATGGCATTAAATATACTGATCTCAAGGATATTGCCAATATCCTGGCAGATTGATTTAGTGCCAACTTCACCCCCCCTCACACACTAAACCACCCATCTCAATACCAGAAGATTGCCAAATTCCAGTAATAACAGGCACACAGGTAAAAAATTCACTCTCCAAAGCTAAGAATACAGTATGCATGGGACCAGATGACATCCCGGGCTGTGTACTACATGAACTATAAAATGAACTGGCACCTCACCTAAGCATCATATTTAATCATACCCTCACCTCAGGCTTCATGCTCACTGAGTGGTGCACAGCTACAGTTATCCCACTTCACAAGGGGGGATCCACCTTGGATCCTGGGAACTACAACCTCATCAGTCTGACGAGCCTGATCTGCAAGGCCATGGAATGTATTATCATGGAACTTATAAACAAAGACATTGGCAACCTTCAAACACTGAACCCCACGCAGTTTGGGTCCATGAAGGGCCAATCTTGTCTCCTGAACCTGATTGACTTCTTCGAATCAGTCTCCAGAGCTGTGGATGAGAGTAAGGCGGTCCGCACAGACTATCTTGACCTCGCCAAGGCCTTTGACACCATTCCCCACTCTGGAATCATAGATAAACTTACTAACTGGGCATTAATCCATACTTCACTCAATGGGTTGCCAACTGGATTACTGACAGAACCCACACTGTAAATGTAGCTGACTCCAAATCCAGCTCCAGACAAGTGACAAGTGGAGTACCTCAGGGTTCATTCCTGGGACCGCTTTTGTTTGGCATCTACTTCTCTGAAGTACAGGCCAACACTAAGGAACTCTGGCTAACAAATTTCACAGATGATTGCAAACTGGGAGCCATTATTGAATCCCCAAATGATGTGTATACTCTACAAAAGGGCCTTTCAGAAACAGATGATTAGTGCCAGAGCCATGGGCTCAAGCTCAATGCCAAGAAATGTACAGTTATCCCATTTGGGAAAAAAAATGTACCCTTGAACTACCACATAGGTGGCAGTACACTAAACACCGAAAGTGTGATAAGAGACTTAGGGACACAGGTGGACAGTGGTCTCACCTTCAATAACCACATCACCACAACAGTCAGGAAATCCTTCTATCTGGCACACCTCATCAATAAGGGCTTTTCCTCCAGAAAAAAAGGGGTCATTATCCCACTGTACTCATCCCTCATTAGACCCATTATAGAATACAATGCCCCATTTACCAACACACACCAACAGGAACAAAAAATTATGAGAACGAAGTACCAAAGCAGAAGGTAGTTTATTAACCAACAACGATGTCACAATAAAATCAAATTTAACCTAGGTTTCGTCCCTCCTTGAACTTCTTCAGAAACACAAATAATAAGTACAAATGTACTTTTATATATACAAAAGTACTCCACCCTCCAATTATTCAATTAAAAAAGAAATGTTATTCTTAAAGAAACAGCTAAAACAACGTATTTAGTTGAAATTGTTACTCAAACAATATATATTTAAAACTGGAAATAAAGCTTATTAAAACCAAAAAGTGTATATGTGTGTATGTATGAATGTATAAACACGTATCCATGCACAATAAACATTTTATTTACCTTTTGCCCAATATATGTTTCAACTTGAGCAAAGGTTTGATGGTTATATAATCGTTGATGCCAGGATAATTCTATGCATCCAACCTAATCTGCCATCTTAATTCACAAATGTCTACATGTATATCTAAAGTCCTACGCTGTGCATCACCCTTGATTTTTTGTAGTACACCATTATATAACCAGCACACATATGCTTCCAGTGTTTGTTAAGGTATGTATTCCCCATATTTGTTGTCCTAACACAGGATTCCATATTACACATTCATTGCTCATGTTAGGATCACATTACAGATTGTAAAAGGTGTGGAATGTGGTATTGTGATATGCCGTTGTGTAGATTTGCAACAGTTGCCATTGTAATAGTGGTGTATACACTGTTGTAGCCACTGTATAAGGGTAATCTTTCAGACATCTCCCTACTGTAGGCCATTTGTCCCACCATTATGTTTATATCTGTCCTAACATCTTGCAATGACAGGTTGTTAGGTATACTGCAGGACTCTTACATACCCTTCCGATATGCCACCATGGTGACCACTGTGATGCAGTGCAGTTAACAGCAACAATAAGTGAACATGTACAGCATGCATTATGGGTAGGTGTGTTAAATGTGTGCATGGCAAATACCATGGCCATAACGTGGCTGGTGTATTGGCAAACCTGAACAAAACAACTCCATACTCACCAGCTACAGGCTGCTGCCCCAGATGTATACCAGAGGGACCTACATAGTTGTGTGAGAGATGTAATGTCAATAGCCACGTCTGTGGCATTGGTACAGGGTGGGAGCAGCATTTCAGTGCATCAACAGTACAAACCCACAATACTAGAGATTATGCACATCTGTTCATTACTACACTGCAGCAACAGACTATGTTATCTGACATATGCATGAAGATACGTTACAGATGAAGATGGATAAGCAACAATGGTCTATTAATGTGCCCTGGGACCTTAAATGCATTGTGTATGTAGCACCTAGCTCCACAATGCTATCGACAGGTTCCTGGCTTGGCTGGTGGGCAGGTGCCCCAAAGCCAGTGAGGAGCTCCTCAGCATGTGTCAGTAGTGGCTGGATTGCATGACCCCCACCTGTGGCTAGCTGGTCCCTCCAAACTGCAGCACCACACTGATGGGAATGGCAGATGACATCAGTGCAATGATGTTGCACCTGCTCATAACTGCAGTTATGCAGGCCAACATTGTTTACCCTGTGGATGAGCTCATTCCACAGGGTGGTCCTCTCCTGCAGATCATGGGCCATGTGTGCAAAGAGGGTTCTGTGATGTTGTACACTGAAGTTTACTATTATACCATTCTCCAGGGAAGTATATGCAGGGAGACACTCACAGGACATGTTACCTGGAAGACAAAAGCAGGAAAAAAGGTCAGAGAACCTCATACTGCAAGGATATAATAGTTGTTAATTGACATTTCTCTCTTCCCCCCACCATATATGCAACAATAATCTGAACACACAAATCAATGGGTATGTTTACACCAAACCTACTGTTGGGACATATAATCTACTGTTCAACAAATATTGAAATGTGTTTCTATTAATGGTGGGGGCAGAGAGATATGTCAATTAACAACTTATATATCCTTGTAGTACTCACAACTTTAATGATCATTGCTCTAATCATTAAGATACAGGTATAATTACAATACCCTATGGCCTTGATTTGGGCAGTGGTACATTTGTACACAGTGTATACTTCAACTGTCGTTTGTACATCTGTTACCTGGTAGACCTGTGGAGGGAATGTTTGTTAACACTACCTGACTGTTTCTACACATATTGCCAGATTACAAGTTAATATTATGCACATACCTCTCAATCTCTTAATGCACACACTCTGGACAAAGCTTGACAACATGGGGGTAAAAATAGGGACATATTTTGAATATTGCTGTCATAAACTTGGAGAGTTGCTAGAGTGACAGGATTTGCTTTAATATACATTGCCTGAAGGTTTTGAGGTCTGAAAATCAAATGTATGTCATTTAGTGACTACAATTCTGAGATTATCCTGCTAATTTGCCAGGGGTACAGAGGAACAGGCAGACATTATGAGCCAATTATCTGGACATTCTGAAAAGATCTGTGCAGTTGAGAAGTATGATTATGCATACAGCTTACTACCACTCCCAAGATTTGAACCATGACTTTGTCTGCTAAAAATACAACCATTTTAAGTTTCAGCAGTGTGTGCTATTTGGATATTTTTGTCCGTTGCTTCAGTGTTTTCCATCTAAGTCTCTCTTGATTGTACAATCTGATCTTGTACTTACAGCAGTCTTATACAGACATTCGTAGACATTTTTTTTTATGTAGCACAGTGTAGGTAACAGTGGTTAACACAACATTACCATTCAGAGAGTACAAAAATAATGTCATACACAAACAGTTCAGGATTTAGAGCTTTATTGCCAGTCAGTTAAATTTTTATTTAAATATGACCTATATGGGACTATTACTGTCATATTGTCTGGTTTATTCAGTACAACCCATACACAGTTTTTATACTGCCAGGTGACTTTCTACTACATTATATTTATTTGGTATGACTACTACAAGCAAGATTGCTACTCACCAGCTTCACGATGCAGCCTTTGCAGCCTACTAACATAAGCTTCCTGATTCACAGCCCACTCAGCTGCAGCTGTAAGGGAAATAGAGAAATATTTAGGCATACCTATCCACCCACGGTGGTGGTACTGCGGTAGTGTTGTCGCCTCACAGTAAGACGCTGTCTGGTTCGATTCTCAGCTAAAGTGTCTTCTGCTTGGAGACAGGCGTGAATGGGCGTACCTTCATTGAAGGTTGTGCATCAGGGCTGGTAACTCATCACGTAAAAATCAACTACCAATCATTAGCGGACCGGAGTTCCACTGTGGCGACCCCTAACCGGGAAAAGATGAAAGAAACAAACAAACCTATCCATCATAGACACAGGCTGGACATTAGTAAACAGTTATTAGTATGAGTACTTACACACTGCTGGGACATCACCCCTCTGCCTTGCTTCTTGGACACACTCATCCAAGAGCTCCCTCTTTCTCCGCTTCAAGTCAGCATAGTGGTGCCAGACCTGCTCACCAGTCCAAGGGATACCAGTGGCACTGGTGAGATCATGGATGAGATGGTCCTCTGCTTTATATTGGGAGCCTTGGTACTGGCCCTGCAGCAGTCTGTCATCATGGTTATGTACCAGGAGTCCTACCATGACCTTGGACTCCTGTATGCCCCAGCGCTGTGCACAGAAGCACATCCCCTCACCAACTCCTGCCATACTGCCTACAGTGGGAAGCTGCAACCAGTTATGAGCTATATTCCCACCTGTGGGGCTTAAATACAGCTGATTTGCTGCCCTTTGCTGTGATTGGACAGTTTTGAATATGCTGAGCTAAGCTAAGCTATGGGAAAACCTGCTTAGCTAAGGTTGGCAGTGCTTAAAGGGACAGGTTCAGCACTGCTTGCCATTGGGCAAATCCATTTAGCTGGGCTACTCATTGCTTAGTAGTCATATTTACACAATACTTACACCTGGTAAGCAGAGCTGTGCAATGCTTAGCATTGCTTATTTTTCATTTTATAGACTACCTGCTGTATGGCATTGATTCATCATTCATTACATATTATAAATTTGTTTACTGTCTCTAACATCCCCCAATGTGCTTTCATTACATTTATGCATGTGTGACTATATTGTATGGGGAAATTGTGGTTATATGGGGGCTTCACAACTTTATTAAACTGACACCTCACATCTGGACCTAATACAGTACTCCAATTAACAAATATATGTTATTCAGTAGCTTCTTCTTCTTTCGGCTTTTCCCGGTTAGGGGTCACCACAGCGGATCACCTTTTCCACTCATGATTGGCAGTGGAATTTTACGGTGTTGAGTTGCCAGCCCGGCACCCAACTTTCCACAGAAGGCATACGCATGCACACACTCACACCTAGGGCCAATTTAGAGTGTCTAATCCACCTACTGCATGTCTTTGGGATGTGGGAGGAAACCGGAGCACCCAGAGGAAACCCACGCAATCACAGGGAGGACATGCGGACTCCGCACAGAAGGCACCCCAGCCAAGGATCGAACTGGAGAACCTCTTGCTGTGAGGCAGCAACACTAACCGCTGCACCACTGTAGCTAATACTAAAAAAAGTTTATGTACTGCTTTCACATGTAAAATACAAATTGGTTACAGTGAGGATTGAACTAGGAATGGCTGTTTGCAGAGCATATGCTCTAACCACTATGCTATTGCAGTATTGCTTATGTTGGATGTCTCTTGCTATTTAACTTCTTGTGCTGTTTAAGCTGAACTAAGCATAGCTAAGCAATGGGCATGCCAGCACAGCTACACTTAAACTTTATTGCATTTATAAAAAAAAATATTTGTTGTGTTATTTTATTTGTACCCTTCAGAATATCCCTGCTAATGCTGAACCTGTTATTCGATCAACTTTCTGCTTTGTGGGACAATTGTCCCTTTTGGCTTTGTCCGCATTCGTTACTCTGATGGGTTGGGAGGTGTGCGCTATGTGCTTATGTTATCTGTGTCATCCTAACAACTTTTGGCTTGGTAGGAACGATTGTCTCTTATGGCTTTGACCAGATTTGTTATACTGATGGGTTGGGGTGTTATGAGCATTTTCGCTTATTTTAAATTGCCGAAAGGCACTTCTGGAGTGCAGGAGGTGTGTGTATTGTGAGAGCTCTGATCTCAGACACACCCACTGTGCTTGTAGACTGAACCATGTCCATTTTAGAGCATGGCAGAGCACCTTCATAAATATGCATGGCGCACTGCCGTGCTGAACAGGAATGGTCCCTGTCATGCAGGAATAACTTATTCCTTCACAGCTGCTTGCTGAATCCCAGGGTAAGTTCTAAAAGTGCTACAAATGCTA
This sequence comes from Protopterus annectens, assembly GCF_019279795.1. NCBI lineage: Eukaryota > Metazoa > Chordata > Ceratodontiformes > Protopteridae > Protopterus > Protopterus annectens. The sequence goes on from NC_056726.1 coordinate 577,400,066, forward strand.
AAAATGCTGCATCAGTGGGCCCTGACAGTATCCCTGGATTCATCTCAAATTGCATGAAGCATGATTTAGTCCCCCCCCCCCCCATAACACTATTCAACCTCAGCCTCCATACAGGTTTTGTACCAAATGAATGGAGAACAACTGGCCAGCCTCATATGTAAATCACTGAAAAGACTTATCATGGAACTAATCAGTAAGGACATAGGAAACCTCCAAACACTGGTCCTATCTCAGTTTGGATTCCTCAAGGCCAGATCATCTGCTTACTCAACCTGGTGGATGTTTTTGAAAAGGTAAGTAAAGCAATTGATTAAGGTAAAATGGTGCACACTGCAGACCTTGACCTGGCAAAAACTTTTGCAGCAATCTCCTAGCTCAGGCATAATAGAAATTCGTAATAAACTGGAAATAAATACCTATATCACCCACTTCCTTGGCTCACAGATCAGATCAGATGCAGTAGATCAAAATAAAGGAAGCTATCGCCATAAAAAGACCAGCCACCAGTAGAGTCTGCCAGAGTTTGGTGCTAGGAATTCTCATGTTTGGATTCTACTTCTGTGAAGAAAAAATGAATGTCAGATGGCTGTGCTTGACTAAGTTTGCAGATGTCTGCATGCTAGACTCAGTCATTGAACCCGCAAATGACTTAGCCTTCCTGCAGGAAGGTTTGTTCCAAACAAATGATAGATGACAAAATCATGGACTGGAACTAAATATCAAAAAATGCATTATTGTATCTTTGGGAAGTCATCTGCCCCTGGGAACTACCACATTAACAATATGCCCCTAAGACTTGACCCAGGTGTTCAGAGTATGGGAACATATGTGAACAGTGACTTAACTTTTGACCATGTGTCCACTGTTGTGTTTGTGCAGCTTATAAATAAAGGGATTATGTCTAGTTCTAAAAATGTCATTCTTCCCATTTACTTAGTCCTCAGTAAGCCAATCACTGAGCATAATGATTCCTTTGGCATGTATCTGTCCAGGCACATGCAACAACTGGATCTTCCACAGAGGCACCTTACTAAAAGACTACACGGCATAAACAGTATGTCCTACATGGGCTGACTCACAGCCAGTTCACTATAATCAGTAAGCTACAGACTGCTAACAGTTGACCTGTGTCTTGCAAATAAGACATCCCCAGACCCAATACCAATGGACCTACTACAGATTAGCAAGTCAATTGGCATCAGAAATACTTGGTCTAGGAATCTAAACTTTTTCTGAAACATCATCAGAAAGATTTGGAGGTACAAGTGTATCTCGCAGAGGATACCACTGCTCTTAAACATACTTCCCATCAACAAAAAACAAAGTCAATCCTTGTCCATATTCAAACACAACTTGAATTTATGGAATTCTTTAAGAAAATATACATTTACACCAGAACTGCCCACTGCACTACTAATGGGCAGTGGCAGATCCTAAATGTTTTATCCTATATATTGGTTCCCTCTAATTATTTATGGTATGGACCCTGTTATTTTCCCTAGGGGTAATACATAATTATCAACCATATGTTAGGTTAGGCCAGTCTAACATCAAACTTAATAGATTTAGTCAAGCACCAAAAAGGAAACTGTCTAGACTTAAAATGGCCTGCAAGGACAGCTTGCTAGTACTTACCTATAAACCTATGAACTTATGAAACCCAAAGCAATATTGTAATGCATTCAGTACTTAATGTCTGCCTCACAACTGCAAGATCCTGGGGTTCAAGCCTGATGTACATCCACTGTGTGTTTGAAATTTGTATAATTCTCACTGTATGTAAATGATTTTCAGGTGATCTGGTTCATTGTAGCTCCTCAAAAAGCATGCTGGATGACTGGCAGCTCTAAAGATCTTCATACACACAGCATTTGCTCTTGCCCACTTGGGTGATCAATGAAAAGGGTGCAAGCAGGATTAGTTCACCTACCTGTCACTATGGACATGCACTAAATTTTATTTATTTATTTATTTATTTAACATTTGTTTACCGGGAAAGTCCGACTGGACACAGGTCCTTTTTTAGCAGAGGCCTGGGGAGAAAAGCTCCATGAGTAACAGTAAATTTTCAGGCACACATTACAATAATCAATAAAGTATAAAGCAAACAAAATGTAGTATACATAAGAACATATAAATTTGTTACATCTTGACAACAAAACCTGGGCTTTGAACATAGCTTGTACTATTTGTAGGTATAACTTATGTCAAGATATAAGATTAAGACAGGTCGATAGGAACAAAGGATTAAACAGCGGGGGAGAAGTTGGATATGTTTTGGGTATACTATGATGTATCAGAGCACTCATGAGGGGTTAGTACAGGAACATAGCCACTTATTTTTTAGATAAGCTTTAAGTGTTGGCTTAAAGTCATTAGTGGATGAGATTGAGAGAATGGAGTTAGGAAGGGAGTTCCATATATGAGATATATAGTTGGAAAATAAAGATTCTCCTGCAGTGCTGTTGGCCTTGGAGATGGTGAGTAAGTTCTTGCTGTTAGAGCAAAGTGGTCTGCTGAAACTGTAAGGAAGGATGAAATTTTGCAGTGCATGGGTTTTCGATGGTTGTGTTACAATTTTATGAGTTAGAGAGAGTTGGTTGCAAAGAATAATGTTGGGAAGCTCAAGCCAGTCTAGTATCCTTAAAGCTGTACATTGATGTGTTCTATATGGGCAGTCAGATGCAAACTTAGCAATTTTATTATAATATGCTTCTAGCTTAGATAAGTCAGTTTTCCCTTAGATTAATTAAAATTGGAGAGGCATATAGTAGAGTGGAGAGCAGATGGGTTTGTGCTGATGTAATTTTGGACATTGTGGTCAGGAACCTTTTGTAACTATATAGACTTCCAAGTTTCTTATGGACTTTTTTTATAGTTTAGGAGACAAGCAAGTCAAATTTTAGGGTATTGTCTAGTCCCACTCCAAGAAGCTTTGTATGGGTTGTTGGGGAGATCACAGTATTGTATTTGGCTATTATGTTAAATGTTGGGCATGAAACAGATGTCTTGTTAGGTTGGAAGAGCAATAATTTAGTTTGTTTGGGTTCAGGATTAGATGGGCATTGCCTAACCATGTTCCAACAGAAGTGAAAGATTCATGTGTTTGAGAATGAAGAGTTTATAGAGAAGTGGCAGCACAGATAAGTGTTGAATCATCTGCATACTGTATTATAGAACCATGTGGAGTAGCTGTGTGTAGATTATTAGTAAAGAGGGAGAAAAGGAGAGGGCCCAAGATAGATCCTTGGGGGACACCAATGGATAAAGGAAGGTGTGGAGATAGGGCACCCTGCCATACAACAGATTGTAGACAGCCAGATAAATAGTTATGAAACCAAGCTGTGGCAGATGGTGAGAAGGATAGTTCAGTTAGTACACACTAGTCCAGACACACTAGTCATTGGTGACTCCATAGTCAGACACACTGACGTCCCGCTCACCAGACTGAGTAAGGAGAAGGTCACAGTAAGCTGCCTGTCGGGCGCTAGAATCCGCCACATAACGCAAGCACTCAGGTCTCTCAACAGCAGGTACAAATATGACTCAGTCATTGTCCACGCTGGTGTAAACGACCTGAGACGTACCTCCTTGGACTACATGAAAAGAGACATTGAGGAGCTCTCTGATTATGTAGCCCAGGCAGGTATGACCCTGACCTTGAGCAGTATCCTACCTTCACCAAGAATGATGCCACAATACAGAGATAAGATGATCAGCTTTAACAATTGGCTTAAACTCTGGTGTCATTCAAAGGGGATCCAATGTCTGTCTGCCTGGGATGACATGCTGGACAAGCCACGCTGCTTAAGGGACGGCTTGCACCTGTCACCCTGGGATTCCGGATATTGGCAAAGGCTCTTGCCACCCCATAGTGCCTTTTTAGGCAAGGCTCAAATTCTAAACCTACCACCCTAGAACACAAAAAGGAAAAAACTAAGGGTAATGCTGCTCAATGCCAGAAGTCTAAATCTCAAAATGCACGACTCGAGGCCCTTCTCAGTATGGAGAACATCGATGTCTGTGCAGTGACAGAAACCTGGTTCAAGGCTCCTGAGAGCACCCCAGCACTATCAGGTTTTACCTCTTATCATGCGTTCCGGCCCCAAAATCCGGACAATACCAAGAAAGGAGGGGGTATCCATATTCATCAAAGACACCCACACCTCAAGACTGGTGGCAACGCACGATGCATCGGAGACCATCCAGGTGCAATTAACCATAGGCAAGACTGCTCTGCAAATTGTAGCATGTTACAGGCCACCCTCACAAACTCAGGAACCTCACATGGCCTTCCTGAAAACACTAGAGGGGATAAATGTATCACCAAACACCATCATACTAGGTGACTTCAATTACCCTAATATAGACTGGGAACACTACTCAAGCCCAAACACCCTAGCCCAAAAGTTCCTGGAATTCATAAACTCAAATGCCATGGAGCAACTAGTCACCATCCCCACAAGAGGAGAAAACATACTTGATCTCATCATCACGAACATGGGAGCACAATGTTCAACACCAGAAGTATACCCCTCACTGGTGAGATCAGATCACAAACTAATCTCGCTGGAGGTCCTCATCCCACCCCCACCTGAAATAAAAAGACCACAGTAAAGAACTTCTCGAAAGCCGACTTCACACTTCTAAAGACTAGTGTGGTCTCCTTTAAGGCCCCCGAGCCGACAGAAAACAGTACTCAAGCCACTGAATCACTTACAAATGCCTTCTACCAGCACCTGCAGGACTGCATGGATAAGGCAATCCCAAGCAAAACAAAGACTCTTTGTACCAAAGGCAAGCGTCCACTCTGGTGGACCCCAGCCATAAACAAACTCTACAACAAAAGGAGGAAGCTACTACAAGATAGAGCAAAATCCTTAAAAGGTAAGACACCCTTGATCACTATAAGTAAAAAACTAAGAGCTCTCATAAAATCATCCAAAGCAAATTTTGAGAGAAAAATAGCTAAAGACTCAAAAGACAATCATAAGGCCTTCTTTAGCTATGTTAGAAACCTGGGAGGAAACTCCCAGATATGCTCAGAACTAGTTCAAAATTATGTGAAGATTACTGATCCTACAGACATTGCCAACATACTGGCTGACAGGTTCAGTGCAAACTTCTCCCCTCCCCAAAAGGAGAGATATCTATACCAAGCGATTGCAGCCCCCAAACATCTCCAACGCCCAAGTGAGAACTGCTCTCTCCAAAGCAAAAACACAGCATCCATGGGACCTGATGGTGTCCCCGGCTGTGTGCTCCACGAACTCAATGAGGAATTAAACCCACAGCTAGGACAGCTGTTTAATCATAGTCTTACCTCTGGATACGCACCCAGGAGTGGCGCACTGCAACTGTGGTCCCACTTCACAAAGGCGGTGCCTCCACCGACCCTGGAAATTACCGGCCCATTAGCTTGACAAGCCTAATCTGCAAAGCCATGGAGAGGATCATAATGGACCTCATAAATAAAGACATAGGGAATTTGCAGACTTTGGATCCATCCCAGTTTGGCTTTGTCAAAGGCAGATCATGCCTTCTAAACTTGGTTGACTTTTTCGAAACAGTCACCAAAGCCATTGATGAGGGAAAGGCAGTCCATACAGCCTACCTCGATCTGGCGAAGGCCTTTGATACAATACCCCACTCGGGTATCATTGAAAAACTCATCAGCTTAAATGTTAACCCATACATCACAAGATGGGTTGCAAACTGGCTGAGTGACAGAACCCACAGGGTCAGAGTTGCTGGCGCCATGTCAGACTCAAAGCCTGTCACAAGTGGTGTACCACAGGGCTCAGTCCTGGGCCCACTCTTGTTTGGCATCTACTTTTCCGAAGTACAAGCAAACACAGGAGGGTTATGGTTGACAAAGTTTGCAGATGACTGCAAACTGGGCCATAGTAGAAAACACATCTGACACAGATATCCTTCAGAAGGGTCTCACAGAAGCGGATAACTGGTGCCAGAGCCATGGCCTAAAGTTAAATGCCAAAAAATGCATAGTCATACCCTTCGGGAAAAACAAGGTTACCCCTAGCTACCAAATAGGTGGCAATCCACTGAGTACAGAAGAAGTTATCAGGGACCTGGGGACCCAGGTTGATAGTAGTCTGTCATTCGACACCCATGTAGCTAAAGTAGTTAGGAAGACCTTCTACATTGCCCACCTTATCATGAAGGGATTCTCATCTAGATCAAGGGAGGTCATAGTCTCCCTATACTCATCACTCATCAGACCAATGATTGAGTACAATGCCCCATTCGAATGTATCTGACCCGACACTTGCAGCAGCTGGAGAGGCCACAAAAGTTCCTCACCAAAAGGATAAAGGGTCTCAAACATCTGTCCTATGCTGCCCGACTGAAAGAACTCCAGCTCTATTCAGTCGCTACAGCTTGCTCAGAGGTGACCTTTGCCTAACATACAAGGCCATGTCAAACCCAGATTTGATGAATATGCTTCACCTCAAAAATCTAGATCCGTCAGAGCCACAAGGGCGGGAGACTTAAACCTCGACACGGCTATTAATAGGACGTGCTGGAGGGATAGATTCATCACCCAAAGACTCCCTATGCTGTGGAATAAAATCCCGGTATATGTGAGGCAGAGCACCTCGCTGGCCTTGTTCAAGAGAAATCTTGACCAATGGATGGGAGATCGCAGATATACCCCAGGGATTACCTCAGTGTCACTGCTCAACAGAGGCACAGCAAAATAATGGGTATAGTTCCCCATACTAAAGGGGTGGCGTAAGTCGCAAAACTATGGGCTAGGCTTGTAAATGCCCTCGGGCAGATAGCCTAGTATGAACCTATGAACCTATGAACCTATGAACATCTATTAGCCTGGAATGGGAGACCATATCAAAAGCTTTTGATAGTTCTAGAAAGATGGCAGGTACAAAGTTGTTATTATTCCTGTGATGGTTTATGGTATTAGTGAAGGATAAGAGAGCTGTAGTGGTACTATGTGATGGGTGAAACCCATGCTGAATGTTTGAGAGAAGGTTATTTGTTAGTAAGAATTTCCTGACCAGGAGATAAATACACCTTTCGAGTTGCTTAGAAAGAGGTGAAAGAATAGCAATTGGCCGATAGTGTGTCAGTTCTGTGGAAGGTCCCCCTTTATGAAGTGGGATTACATGGGAAATTTTTCCACAGTTGAGGGACCTTGTTTTTGAGAATGGATCTATTTATAAGGATTGATACTGGGAAGGCTATAGATTCAGCTGCAATTTTGAGGTATTCACTGGGTAAGTTATCCATGGCAAGTGCAGTAGGTTTTAGTTTCTAGTAGTTTTTTATAGTAGCTGTAGGAACTGGGGAGAAAGAGAATGAGGCATTGCTAGTTGTAGACTTGGCTGGTTTGGTAGCAGGAGGTAGGAGTTTGCTGTTTGGAAAGGGCAATTATAGATTCAGTAAAATGTTTGTTAAAAATGGTAACTATGCTATTGGAATTGTTGTGGATGTTTGCTTGGTGTAGCAGATTTTCCTGGGTGAAGCATTGAGTTTATAGCTGGCCAGAAGTTTCAAAGGTTTTTTTTATATGTATTTTGAATGTTATGATAGACATTTATTTTACCCTGTTTTATTTGTTTTTTTGTCTTATTCCTAAGTTCCTGATACTGTTGTTTAAAAACTACTGTGTTAGTCTTATGCCATAGTTCCCAGGCTTTATCTCTAGTTTTTAGAAGGGCCCTAGTGTCTCTGCTTAGCCAGGGGACATAGTTTGATTTTAATCTGATGGTTCTAACAGGGGCCTGTGCATTTAATATATCTAAGAAAGATTTATTAAAGTGGTGCACTGCATCATCTAGGTCAAGGTGTTTGAGTGGAGTCCAATTGCAACTTTGTAGGTCACCTAGGAAGTTGCCATGATTAAAGTTATGTTTTTTTTTTCTGAGTTTAAATATAGTAGGTTTTGGTGGGAATATGTGTTGTATAAGAAATGTAAGTAGCTGGTTCTCACAGACTATCAGGAAGGCAACCTGACTGGAATGAGTGACAGGAGTTATTTAATAATATCCAATCCAAGGTGGATTGTTTTTTACTAGCTTTACCTATTCGGGTAGGTTCTTGAATAGTTTGTGTAAAACCATGCAAGTTTGTGTGATGGATGGGGTGATCTGTATCCCATGCAAACCAGTCTAAATTAAAATCACCCAATATGAATGTCTCCTGACTAAGGGGACTACTTGCCCAGTGCAATAAACATTCTATAACTGGGACATTATTTCCAGGTGGGATATAGCAGCCAGTTATATTGTGTTTTTCTTGAACTATAGCTATTTTTTTTTCAAAAAGATAGAAATTATCAGCTGATAAAAGGAAATATGGAAAGTTAGCAAAGAGTGTTATAGATATTTATTTTCTAATTCTAAGCAATGGCAAATCAGACTATTACATTGTATTACACAGAAATGCTTAGTTCTGTATGGACTGATTAAGATCTCAAAGTCATTCAGTGTATCAGGATTATCCCCACAGTTTTACAGGAGCTGTATTGGTAAACAAACAAAGAGTTGTTGCTTTTTTAATCATTCTGTAGTTAGTCTTTTCCTTTGAAACTACACAATATTCAAGTAAAATATTAACTGAGATGGCCATCTTGTCATTTTCTCTAAAGCTATATATTTGAGCTGTACAACTCACTCCGCAGCTGTCCTTAATGTCAGCTGATTCTGTTACATTGATTATTGCTAGCTGAAGGCTTGCCAGCTTTTGAAATAATTTTAGTATTTTTCTGCCAGATTATAAACTACAACTTGCTGTATGTATTATAAGGCATGCTACTTGTTTTCACTACAAATGTGCTCTACTGCAGTTTGTTATTGTTATGGTATTCAAACTAATCCCCTTGTTTTATCTCTTGGGAAGTGTCTGGCATTCAACCACATACATCATGCTGTAGCATACAGGACTGAAAAATTGCAACATGATGGTTAAGTCATTTGCTGTTAGATTGTTATCTCCATATAAATAATTTCATGCAAGATTCTTAGTTCTTTGAGGGCTAGGTAGGAAATGTAGACAATGCTTACACAAAAATGCCATTTACTCAAGAGCATTTAGACATATACCTACCTCCTTGATATTTTCTGCCCTTTATTTCATTGTGGGTGGTCTACTGTACCAAGCACACAGATGTTTTTCTATGACAGTGAAAACATATTTTTACTTTTTATTTTATACAAACAGCCAACACCATTACTTCTAGCTTTAAGTGGAAAATCTCAGACTCATATTGTTGGTTTTCTTTAGCAGCTGCTAATTAAACAGTCACTCTCTTTTTAAGTCTTTCACGTTTCTGTCATTGGCAGCATTGCATACAGTTGTTTATTTTTCTTTTAACCTTTATGTTACTCTTAAACATGGTTATTTCTAAAAGACTACTTTATCTTCCACAAAAGATTTACTTTCAGGTCTGTAAAAAGTGTACCATTCCCTTTTATGATAATTCCATAGTGGGATGCCATTCCTTTCACAGCACCAAACAATGAAGTCATTTCCAAACCATACCCTCAATCAATGCACGCAAAATTTGCCTGGGATGTATTTTCCATGAAGTACATAAAGTGATGCACAGTGACATTGTAATTTTCTTTTCTGGAAAATTTGCACTACTCTATTTATTCAGTGATACGTTTAGGGCAGATATTATTATTGTTGCTATTATTATTATTATTATTATTATTATTATTATTATTAAAACTGCAGTGGTGATGCTGCAGTAGCGTTGTCGCCTCACAGTAAGACGTTGTCCTGTTCGATTCTCAGCTAGAGCATCTTCTGTGTGGAGATATGCATGAATGGGCGTACCTTCGTTGAAGGTTGTGCGTCAGGGCCGATAACTCGGCATGTAAAAATCTACAGCCAATCATTAGTGGACCGGAGTTCCACTGTGGCGACCCCTAACTGGGAAAAGCCAAAAGCCACAACATTATTATTATTATTATTATGATGTAAGCTCCCTAAGAAGTGTTCACCTCTTTTCAGTGGTGTCCCAGAAACAATGTGTTTTTAAGTAACTTATTCAGAAGCACACAGTAGGCAAATAGAGACCAAGGAAATCAAACCCTGGGCTACAGGATGATACTTATTAATAGCTCATAGCCTCTGTCCTCTGAGATAAACTGCTGGATAAAAAGAAATTGAAGAATACAAGAAAGAAGTAATTAGTAGTGGTCATAGTAACAGTAGTAATTTCTGTACTTATGTTTACATTCCTATCTTGGGATGGACTAGAAATGAAGGACAGCTTTCATTTTCTTACTGCATCAGGTCTTTACTAAGAACTGTTAAAAAGAGTCATTAAATCACACTACATTTATTTATGCTGTGGGATTTTCCAATGAGTTATTAAAGTTTAACAGTCTATGTAATATGTAAAAGCACTTGTCTGAAACAATCTAGTTAGTTCTGGTCATGCATGCATTTAAGGACAGAGCCAGTAAACACTGAAGCTACATTATGCACAATACGTTCATAACTACATTGAGTGCATCTCTTTCTGACTCACAGTTCTACAACCGGACACCTGTCCTGATGTCCAGTCCTTGTGCATGTCCTTCCACGAGTTTGGGTGGGTTGTCCCTAGCACCTCTAGCTTCCTCCCATCCCTCAAAAAAAATGAAAGTGCTGGTTGATAATTAACACTAAATTGTTCATATATATTAGATATGTTTTATTTGTTCTACCTGTCATTCGCATACCTGGTGAACAACTAATTAAAATACAATAATTAAGAAATATCCAAATTAAAATAAATCCATTTGACTGTCACAATGCACACTTTTGTTTATTCAATCATCTTTGTAGGTAGTGTTAATAATGTGAGGCTATACCAGTTCTTGCTCTGAAATGTTCACAAGTCACCAGCTATTGTTTACCAAAGACCTAGAGGTAAAGGGGTTAGAAGCAATGAGTCTGTTCTCTGAGATGATTTATGCATAATACAGCACTGACACTTTCATACACAGTTTGCAATGTCCATGTTAATATTCTGAAATCATACAGACATCTCAGCTCTTTCATGACATTTTGAGGACTTGGTTATCCTTTGTATATTTGTTAACACTCTGGAATATTGTGTCAACAGTACAACTCTTTTGTCTTGGTATGGTAGCAAACCATCATGATCAGACAATTGCGCTCTAGTGTTGTATTATTTGTATATTAGATGTTTGGCTCATTTCTAATGATTAAGTGGTTCATCTCTAACACAACTGGTGTATTTCATTGTCACTTTTAGTTGCTTATTATAACTTTTCTAATCAATTTTATCCACTGGTTGAGTTGTCATAATGCTGTGCACATAGGTGACAATGCCTTCTTACATATTTGACTATAACTCATCATGTAGTGGATTTCTGGATAACATGATGGCTCCAATTATCTGCTTTCCAGGCACATGAATTGCTCTGCTATTGAAACTTCTTAGTGTCACAAGGAAGCTTTGGTATCTGAGTGATACTTTATCCAGAGCATAGGAGCTAATTAGTAGACCCAATGGTTTGTGCTCAGTCTGCAGCTGCAAACTGTATAGCATCCAACAGGTATCTGAAGAACTTCTGACAAGCCAATACATTTGCAACACACTCCTTCATAATCTATGAAGATCACTTTTCAGCAGCACTGGTTAACATTCTGGAGCAAAACCTATCTGTTCATAACACGTGGTCATCCATTTAACTGTAATTCAGTACTTAGGCCATAGCTCCTGACATCAGTACACTTGGTGAGATAACATCATACAATAAAAGCACCGGGGTGGTTGTTAACTTTTCTTTCAGTTTACTAAAGGCTTTCCTGATTAGATCTGCCTGCAGACAGAGCACTGTAGACAGATCTGGTACAAATTCCCCCCAAATGTTAATAATGCATAGGGTCTGTCTTAGCTAAGTTATGCAAGTTGAACTCGTTGGCTCTTCTCTGATTTTGCTTGCATCTGGTTTGGGTCTATATTATATTCTCGAAAGCCGACAATGTCGAATCTGACATTGTCAGCATGAGAATATCGAACACTCAGAATCTCGAGTGTCTAAACAGAAATCTCCGTAAGGGGAGATTTCCGTTTATTGCAATATAGTGCGATCTCAGAGTTGGTATATTTAAGTAGCGGGGGGTGTGGGGGGTGCAGGGGGGCTTCTTTATCTGCACTGTGCTTTCAACTTTAAAATACAACCAATGGATGCAATTTCATTAAAGCAGGCCATCCCACTACTTTTAACCATAAAATCCAATATAACTCCCTTTTCTCAAGAAATAACTGCCATGTACCACCCCTAGGATTCATCGTTACTTGTTCAATCACTAAAAACTTAAATTGGTGTTCAGGGAAGTCAGACATATGTTGAAATAAAGCATTGGTCATTTTCTTCCCTCGATCTCATAAACAAGTTCATAAATATGTTTTTTCAACTTCCGTTCCATCTTACCTATGTAAAACACAGGGCAGCATTGACCCAGTGCCCCATAAACCACCCCCAAACTGTTGTAATTTTATCTGCCATTGATTTTCAAATGATATCCATTGATATCAAAATATTCACCAGTATTAATATAAGAACAATAATGGCAACACCCACATTTAGACATTTGCCAGGATTTAGTTTTATCATGGTTAGTGGGACAAACTGATCTTTCCACAAAATTTTTCAGATTATTTCCTCTCTTATATGCAATTAAAGGCTTAGCACATATTTTTTTGCCTTACTACATGGTCATCCATCAACACAACCCAATTTTTAAGAATAATGTCCCTGACCAGTTGATAGTCAACAGTAACAAAAGATAACTCAACTCATTCCCTCCAGGAGATCTCTTTTGAGTGTGTACCTTTAACTCCCAGTGGGCATAGATTCAGCATTTAAAAAATGAAGTTATCACCTTAAATTTTTAACAAATACCCATTGACAGAGGTCATATATCAATACAATTTTGTTTGCCATCATGTATGCTTCAAGATAAAATTTTCTGATACCTTGTATGTAACATGGCTTTGGAATTATTAATGCAAATATCAACAGGTGATATCTGATGCCTAGAGGCGCACTAGGCGGTAACTGCAAAAATGCCTGGAGACGTCACTCGGCTGTAATGAGTTAAAAGTGGTTGTAACATCATTGTGAACATTTACTCCACCATCATGAAACAAGTTAGTGGGCACAAGTGATCTTGGAACTTCATTTTGTACCATCTTCATTAAAATAGGAACATACGCACCCAACCTTCGCTTATTTATTACTTCCATATTAATTTCCTTGACAAAGTTTATGTGGTATTCTCTTTTAATAAACATGGATTCCATTAATGCACGTTTATTAAGGAAATTCCCAAAAAGTGATACCATCCTCGCGCCCTAACAAATTTCCCCTTAACACACATACACACACACACACACACACACACACACACACACACACACACACACACACACACACACACACACACACACTTAGTACAAATCTTAATTTAGAAGTTAATTAATAAAACTCAAATGTGGACAGTACTTTGACATATTGACAAAATGGTAAGGGTATTAATTTAAAATAAGCTTTGTCCACTTGATACACACTACAGAGCCTGGGATTCAATAAAGGAAAATCTCTGTGTCAGAATAGCGATTCAGTAAATAAGGCTGGGGGCATGCATGAGCCTGCCAGTACTATTCTGACATAGATACTACTGAATAATGCTAATTACCTCATTTGCTGGTGAAAACCATTCAAATGAGGTGAATTAGCGATTCAGTAAGCAGGCAGGCATCCGTGTCAGAGCAGTGTCCGTTGCAGAAATGTATTCAGTTACTAACAGTGTGCAAGTCTGCAAAAATTAAAATGGGGGCATGACAGCTAGTATGTATTATGACTATTAGGCATGCCAATGGCCAAAAATATGGCCATTGGCATGGAAAACTGTTGCAAAATTATGAAAATCAAAGGGGTTTTTTGGCCAATTTTGGCCATTTAAGCATAGTCCAGTGGCACGCAAATGAGATCATGCATAAAATATGAAAACAAAATGTAAAAAGACAATTTTAAGTGAAACCTGCATTTTGCCATTATAGTGGGTAGCATGCAGAACCAAAGCAATAACAGGTAACACTGGTTGCTAAGGAGATAAGCTCCGGTGTAGTGGTGTAACAAGGGACTAAGGTAGTGGGGTATGCAAATGAGCTAAATTTATTGAATAGCAAAATGGGAGACCGTGTCCACCTGCACCTAACCATGTAGGAGCTATAATGCTGCAGTGTAAGCAGGAGAAGCAACTGACATGACTAGGGGGTGTGTCATGCTTGGTGTAAACACATTGCAGCTCCACTGCCTCTAGTTGCTCTTAGCTAAGCACAGATAAGCAAGAGGGTGTGTCTGAGCTAGTTCATGAAATGCTGAGCATGTTCACATCCCTGGGAGGGTCCTTTCTGCTCAAAACTGTTTACTATAGCTGCAGGGGTTTGAGTGGCACACCGCTGGGCTTAAACACAAGGAAACAAGAAAAAGAAACAACTGGAACCAGCAGAAGTGTATACATGTGGGCAGCGATGTGTGTGGCGCACCGTGGGGCTTAGAAGGGGTGGAAATGGGAAGAGAAAAAAGGGAAAATAGCAGAATAATGGCACTCAAGTACAAATAATATAGCTGGCAGGTGGAATGTATCATAGTCAGGCAATCACACAGGCAGCATCAACAGCACAACAGTATAAACTATGCAAACACCTTACAGTCTGGTTTTCCCACAAACTCTGCACCATTGGTGTACACACTCAGGGGCATTTTAACTGACAAAAATGTTAGGGGCTGCTGTCACTTTAATACATCAGTATGTGCTAGAGGCTGAGGGCGTTAGGGAGGATAATGTTGACAACCACCCAAAACAGAGGAGGAGAAGAGTGTTCAGACCCATGGTAACCTACCAGGGGCTACATGATCTGGAAATACTAGAGCACTACAGGGTGGACAGGGACATACTTCAACAACTTACTGAGCCATGCCAGCCTCATCTCAGACCCAAAGCTAAAAGAAGGGAACCCATCCCAGTGGATACCAAGGTATGTTTAGCCTTAAGAATACTAGGTACAGGTACTTTCCAAAGACCTACTGGGGACATTATAGGGGTCTCACAGGCATCTGCATCCAGGGTACTCCACCAGTTCCTGGATGCCATGCTACCACAAGCCAGTGAGCACATTTACTTCCCCAGCACCCCTGAGGAGAGAACCAGCAATATGCGCCTCTTCCACCGTGTAGCAGACTACCTGGAGGTACTGGGTGTCATAGACTGCATGCACATCCACATCAAAGCACCACCCGGTGAACAGGGTAGAGTCTACATAAACTGCAAGGGCTTTCACTCAATCAGCTGCCAGGTTGTGTGCAATGTTCATGGCATTATCATTAATGTGTGTGCTGGCAGCCCTGGAAGCTATCACGACTCCCACATTTAGCATTCCTCACAGCTGTAACAGGGATTTGCCAGGGGAGACATCCCGTATGACCATCTGGTGGGGGATGCTGGCTATGCACTGGAGCTGTGGATGATGACACCCATCAGAAATGCACACACACACACACACACACACACACACACACACACACACACACACACACACACACACACACACACACACACTCAAGAATGCCATAATGAGGCACACACACAAACCAGGATCATTATAGAGTGTGTGTGTTTGGGATGCTCAAGCCATGGTTCTGCTGCCTTGATATATCTGGTGGAACCCTGCAGTACTCTCCAGCCACATGTGCACACATGTTCATAGTATGTGGCATGCTACACAATATGATCCTGAGGAAACAGCTGTGGGAGGAACAGCATGGGGAAGGGCCACACAGCCTCCCACCATTGCCAAGGTCCCCACATGCACAGAGGGACTCAGAGGAGGGACCCCCTGAGCCTGCTCTTGTAGGAATATGGAGGTGTGCCCAGTATGCCCTGACCTTGGCAAAGAGGCAATGCATAGCACACACACACTGACACTGTAGGGACCCAGGAACTGACACCTCTCTCCGACTTGGACACACAGTAAAATGGATGCTACACACATCACGCTACCTGTACCTTACCATATATAGGCATTGCACTGAGTGCATGCATCTGACATAGGCAACCCTCAAACACCGTCCTTACAGCTGCTGCAAACACAAGGTAAGTCAGTCTTCTTAACAATAAATGAATGGAGTAATATGTTCCGGTAGCATATCTATGGTATCGCTGCATGCATGCAAGGGAATGAGTTGGCCTACCGGGGATAGCAGCAGACAACTGAAAGCTATGTGGGACACCAGGAAATGTTTGTCCAATACTGGCTTCCCCATACTATGCAGTAGTACCCAAGGTGACAATTCTTACTGCAGTATATGTGGGGGGCCAACTAACTGGGGGGGCATAGGTCACATGCATGGATGTCAATGTGGGGGTCCCATACTCACCCCTCAGCCTCACTCAGCAAGTCAGCCGTAGAAAACCATAAAGAAATGTCTGGCAAAGACCCACAAATGGCAACAATAATGAAATACCCCCCCTACAGACTTACACAGTGATATTACAGCAGGTCATGCAGTTGCAGTAAGACTATGAAGGGTAAGAAGTCTGAAACTCAAATGTATGCCATTTCAATCTGACTTGTGGTCTTTAGTGATATGCCTCTATTCTCCAAGACAGGGCACAATACTATGCAAAATGGAACCAAAATGTAAAGCAAATATCAGCACAGTCGGTAAAAAATGCATACAGTTGACAGGTGTGCCCCCCCCCCCCCCACACACACACACCCATATTTCCATAAAAATGCAGTAACATGTATGTTTGTAGGGAAATAGCAGCAGATCACACATTTCCAGGGCTGTCCCAATCAACATGATAATTTGTTGCATGTCCACAATATGCAGAGGTTAATGGGCTATGTATATGTGTGGTTAATACTGTCAGGATGTGGCCAGCACTAATTCTCAGCTGTTGTGTCTTAGTGGCCTAGGTACAGTACTGTGGTTGACAGACCCATGTTCCAAGAACTGCAGTGCCAGCTATTTTGCATGTCAGCTACACCTATGGTAGGAGTTGTACACACTGTCCAGGCATCAATATCTGTTACTGCAGGAAAGCTGGAGAGGTCATGGACAGGGGGCCACACATATGGACAGTACACAGCTTGGAAAAACCTACACAGTGCCTACCACACCTCTCAATTGTACAGACCTATTGCAGAATGTCCAAAGGTATGCATCATATTTGTGGTCTGTATATCATGAAATAGTGGTTGTCTGGCAATTCATTGGCAAATCACGTAAGACTAAGGTCAGAAAATAATGACAGATTGTAGTGTCAGACTTCATACCCTACAGAAAAACATATGCTAATGCAAAACCTGTTATTGTAGCACCTTTCTAGGTTTGTAAGGCCAATACTTAAAAAATGGTCCCATATTTAGGCCTTTGTCCCCCAATTACTTATGTCTTTGTCCAGATGTCTGGCTCTCAGAAGTTGAGAGGTATGGTGCCTAGTAGGACAGCAGGTACCTGAAGGCCAGGGTACTGTCAGTTTATAAAAGGCTGCCACCTTTCTGTGTCAGCACTGACAACATGTCATTGGCCAACAGCCATACCCCTGGAATGACAGAGGTTGTCACAGAAGGAGCACACGTATGCCTTGCATATCTGTTCTGCTTGTCCTAACATTGCATTTGCCTGATAACTATTTGCAAAACAAGAAAAGGTCATGTAAAAAACCAATGGCAGACAGTGGAGAAGCAGATGTCATACCCATAACAGAAAGCAAGCAAAAACCAAACTGGTCTCCCAACTGTCTATGTTTGGCAGAACAGTATTAACACCCCGTCCCCATGTGTGGGCCTTTGTCTGACTGTCATATATGGGATTGTCTAGATGTCAGAGTCTGTGATGGTTTGACAACTAGGCCAACATGTAGCCGCATAATAACATAGTAACACAAATTGTCTGAAGACAACAGCAGATGTAGTGGTGCAATGATAGACAACCTGCTATATAGGTATGCTCATAACCTTGTGTGTGATGTTATGGCATTTACTCCACTCACACCAGAATTACAAATAAATAACAGCAGCCACTGTGGGCAAGGCCTTTGACTGGACTACCAAAGGAAAAAGAGACACACATAAGGGGAAGGGAAGCCACTGCCCAGACAAATGGAGAATGTTCACACCAGAACAAATTTTGCAGTAACATAGGTGCCCTGCAGTGTATGGAGTCATTAAACATCACCTGCAAATACACAACACACACCCACATAAGTGGAGGTCTGCAGAAAATCAAAACCCCAAGCAAAGGACATCTCAGAGGCAAAAACACATGAGAACTCCACAAACCTACACATCTCAGACCACACATAGTCTACACACCAGGGTCTTGCAAACACTAAGGCCTTACCATACACCCAACATATTACTCATGGAAGACATCACTATGAGATACACAGATGTGCCACACAACAGGCAGAATAAAGAGAAAGTCATGGTTACTTGTTTGTCTGGTGCCATAATCTGCCATATCACACATGCACTAAAGTCACCACACAACAGGTACAGGTATCACTCTGGCCTGGTCTATGGCAGTGTGAATGATGTCAGATGTACCTCCTGGACTATAAGAAGACAGACATGATTGAGCTTACTGAATACATGTCCCATGCAGGTATGTCCCTAGCCTTAAGCAGCATCCTCCCGTCACCAAGACTTATGGCTCAATGCAAACAGAAAGTGATTGTCAGTAACACTTGGCTCACTTACCAGTGTCATCCCAGGGGTATCCACTGTCTGGCAGCATGGGAACATATGATTGACAGAACGTGCTGCCTTGTTAGAGATGGCCTGCATCTGTCTCACCTGGCCAGCAGACCTCTGGTAAAGGCCCATGTCTCACCCATAGTGCCTTTGTAGGGAATGTCATGGTGTCCATACTGCCAACATAACACAGTCAACAAAACACAAATGAAAGGACATGCCGCTAAATGCTAGGAACATACCTCTCAACCTCATAGAGCAAGAAATCTAGACAAAGCCATAAATAATGGGGGATAAAGGCCCAAAATATAGGGACACTTTATAAATATTGCTCATATTGTTAGAAAGTTGATAGAATAACATGGTTTGTATTAGCGTGGATTTTCTGAAGGATATGAAGTCTGAAACTCAGATGTCTCTGTCATTATTTCCTGACTTTAACCCTGAACTGATTTGCAATAAACTTTCTTGAAAACCACAATTTTATGGGAAACTGACCAGATATATGAGGCATGGATCTTTACATTCTGTGAAAATCTGTACAGTTGAGAGGTCTAAACAGGGAAATGCACTCATTGCAGGCAGTCGTAACCCTGGAAGATGGTGACATGTCTGCACTCACAGAAACTTGGCCCATAGCCATGGAGAGAAATTCATCCTTACCTGATCACTTATCCTATCACACAGCCAGACCCCAAAATGTGGGCAGCAAAGCCAAAGGAGGTGGAGTATAAATATATGTTAGAAAAACACATACCTGTAGTCTGGTCAAACAGTCTAACACATACATGAGACACTCCAGGTGCAGTCAACAATTGATAAGACCCCTGTGCAAATTATAAGTAGCTACAGGCCAACATATCTGACTCAGGACACCCACCCCACATATCTGGCCCTCTACAAATCTAACAGGATTCCAACAGTCACCCTGATCCTGACTGATTTATATTACCCAACCATGGATTGGAAATCCAGCCATGACAGAACAGAAATGCACAGAGATTTTCCCATATTAGCAATGCTATATCCATAGGACAGCCACTTGATACCCCCAAAAGATGTGATACCTATGTTGGACTTGGCAGTAACCATCATAATCAACCACTGCAGCACCCCTGGGGCATCATCCTCCCTGGCAAGATCTGACAGAAAAGTGGTCATGTCTCATATCATCATCACCCATGACCCTCCTCTAGCCATGGTAAAAGGAAGATGTCCCAAAAGCTGATCACAACCACCAGTGGAATGGTATAAACAGCTGAACAGCCACCTACCCCAATAGAGAAACAGGCACCAACTTACAAATGTACACAAAATGACTATGGCCACATATATATAGAGATGCACAAAATCGGGAATGCCTGACAGGACAACATCACCATCCGCAAGGGAGAGTAAACCTGTCCACAAACATCTGCAATAAAGGAACTATATAACACAATGATAACATTGCTGAACAGGGCCAAGAAGGAAAAGGTGCACAATTGGAAGTAATCACCCCTTAGCCTGAATAAACAAAGAAGAGCACACACACTCCCCATCTGTAAAATATACTCCCTGTCCACACCAAGCCAAGTGCCTCAATACCCCTAGTGAAGTGCTCCCTGTATAAGTGCATGTGAAACAGAACATATAGTCCTGTGATTCCACCTGTGTCCATGCTGTACAGGGGTTCTGGGTGCTGACATGTCTTAATATGGGTTACACTCTCATTGCAAGTGTTATAAGGGCTTCAGGGCCAATAGCCCACTAACTGCATATTACCCTATCAACCTATACACAGATGTCTGTCAGTGGTTCACCACATTACTCTGTACTGCTCTGGCACTGACATACATGGAAATCAAATTATCATGTGGAATATACCACACATATAATGGACATCTCTGCCAGTAGAATGCACTCTGTACCCACACCTATACCTCTCAACCTCTTACAGCAAGACATCTGGACAAGGTCATAAATAAAAGTGGGACAAAGGCCTAATGATAGGCTTGTGGTTTAAATATCGCCCTTACAAACGTATAAAGTTGGTAGAATAACAGGTTTTGCATTAGCATGAATTGGCTGAAGGTTATGAAGTCTGAAACACACAATTTCTGTCATTATTTTCCAAATTCTCAGTTTTTACGTATATGACACCAACTTGCCAGAAAACCACAAGTTTATGATACATGGGCAAAAAATAGTCAAACATCTGGACAATCTGATAAAAAACTCTACAGTTGAGAGGTATGCCCACACCATGATATGACCTTTCAGGTAAGAAGAATACCACACAATCAGGAGATCCCCAGCCAGTATATCACCAAGGTGCTGGACTGTTTACACAGATTTATCAGTCAATTGGCTGTAGCCACACCTCTCAACTGGCCGGATTATGCAAGAATGTCTAGCTTATAATATTGGTCTGTGCATAATCCATCTTGTATTTCTCTGGTAAATCATTGTGATGATCTGAGGATCTCTGTCAGTAGGTAATAACACAATACATTACAGTGTCAAACATCATATATGTCAGAAAATGACTGCTAAAACAAACCCTGCAACTCATACATTAATAAGAGAAATAGTTACAGTATCTCCCTATGTTTGGCCCATTGTCTCCCCATTTTGGCAGGCTATCTCCAGATATCTTGCATTAACAAGTTGAGAGGTATGGCTGTATTACACAAAACTCTGGAATGGAGTAAAACAATCTCTGGAATGGAGTCCTGTACTTACTACAAAAGGTCATACAGGGCATGCTCCTACACTTAGAGAAGTAAAGCCCATGTCGGAAACCACATTGGACTATATATCTGTATTGTGTAGATGTCTTTGCATACACACAGCTATGTACACCTTAACTGTCTCCACACACACACCCATCAGACAAGATTACCTACAGCCAGCTGTAGGTGGCCCATATGTGGTATATCTGCATCTGTTGCATGTGATACACACATATATATATATGGGGAACATATTACAATATGTCAAGCATGCACACACACATAGAAATTGGGAAGAAAGAGACAGTGATAGAGAGAAAGAGAGAGAGAGACATGCAGGAGACACACACAGAGAGTGAGTCATATGCAGGGATACCCTGAATGGCAAAGAGTGTTGCCCTGCTGCAGACAGTTGTATACCAGTTGCAACCAGTTGCACATGTCAGCATTAAGGTGAGATCCATTGTGTGATAGTGCTGAGGTGGGGGTTGTAATATCACATCAACTGCCTTTGTGTGTGTGTGTGTGTGTGTGTGTGTGTGTGTGTGTGTGTGTGTGTGTGTGTGTGTGTGTGTGTGTGTGTGTGTGTGTGTATGTCTGTCTGTCTGTAGGTTTAAGTATTAAGAGGCCTTTTCCACCCAGTTTACTTCCCATTGCCCTACTTTACAAGACATGCTGGTGTAATTTGGACTGTGTTTAGTCCTATAAGCTGTATAGTGCATGTGATGACTGTGTAACACTATAGTACAAATAACTAGATAGGTAGGAGTTCTAATCTCAGTCCCGGCATATGTAAATGTGGGTGTGTATAGGAATAAAAGTGTTATGCCTTTCCTATCCAGTACACTTCCCCTTGCCCTACTGTACAAGTTCTGCTGATGTCATTCACCTTAGAAGTACCTTTGGATTGGCATCAGTCCTATAAGCTCTGTGGCATGTGCTATAACTGCATAACACTATAGTACAAATAACTAGATAGGCATGGGTTATACTCTCAGTACTGGCAAATATGGGTGGGTGTATATGTTTAAAGGATAAAGTGTTTTGCAGACCTTCCCATCCACAACATGTCCCAGTGCCCTATTTTACAAGGGCTGTTGATGTCATTGACCTTAAAAGTACTGTTGGACAACCCTCAGCCCTATAAGCTCTATGGTGCATGCAATAATCATGTAACATTATAGTACAAAGAACTAGATAGTAGGAGTTCTAATCACAGTCCTGACAAATATAAGTGTTTGTAAGGGTGTATGTTTGTAAGATACAGTATTTTGAGGCATTTCTCTACCATAGTACAAATAACTAGATAGGTAGGAGCTCTAATCTCAGTCCTGGCAAATGTAAGTGTTTGTAAGTGTGTATATTTGTAAGATACAGTATTTTGAGGCCTTTCTCTCCCAGTACACTTCCCCATTGCCATACTTTACAAGGGCACATGCAATAACCACATAACTGTGGCTGACCAAGTTCGCAGATGACTGCAAACTGGGCGCCATAATCGACACAAGCATCCTCCAAAAGGGCCTCATAGAAACAGACAACTGGTGCCAGAGCCATGGCCTCAAGCTAAACACCAAAATGTGTATAGTCATCCCCTTTGGCAAAAACAAAGTGCCCACAAATTAACACATAGGTGGTAATCCATTAAGTACGGAAGAAGTAATTAGGGACTTGGGGACCCAAGTTAATAGCAATCACTCATTTGACAACCACGTGGCCAAAGTGGTTATAAAAGCATTTTATATAGCACACCTAATCATAAAGGGATTCACATCTAGATCAGGGGAGGTCATCGTGCCTCTTTACCCATCCCTCATCAGGCCCATAATTGAGTACAATGCCCCTTTTGTGATGTACCTTATCAGACACCTGCAGCAACTGGAAAGACCCCAAAAGTACCTCACCAAGAGGATCAAAGGGCTCAAACAGATGCCATATGCTGCCCAGTTAAAGAAACTCCAGCTCTACTCAGTGGCATACCGCCTCCTCAGAGGCGATCTGTGCCTGACGTATAAAGCCATGTCCAACCCGGAATTAATGGACATGCTGCACCTCAGAAAATCCAAATCCCATCAAGCTATGCACTCGAGAGACTTGAACCACAGCACTGAAATAAATAGGACATGCTGGAGGCACAGATTCATAACCCAGAGGCTCCCTTCACTCTGGAATAAAATCCCAGTCCAGGTTAGGCAGAGTCCCTCATTGACTCTCTTCAAGAGGAATCTTGATGAGTGGATGGGAGATTGTAGGTTTACCCCAGGTATCACTTCTGTGTCACTGTTAGACAGAGGCACAGTATACTAATCTCGAAAAAGGGCATAGCAAAATTAATTTAAAATGGGTGGCGAAAGCCAAACACACTCTGGCTAGGCTTATAAATGCCCTAGGGCAGATAGCCTAGTATGAACCTATGAACCTATGAACCTATGAACCAATATAATACAAATAACCAGATAGATAGGAATTCTAATCTCAGTCCTAGCAAATGTAAGTGTGTGTGTTTGTAAGTGTGTATATTTGTAGGATACAGTATTTGGAGGCCTTTCTCTCCCAGTACACTTCCCCATTGCCATTCCTTACAAGGGCTGTTGATGTCATTCACCTTAAAAGTACTTTTGGATAACTCTCATCCCTATAAGCTGTATGACGCATGCAATAGCCACATAACAGTATAGTACAAATAACTAGATAGGTAGAAGTTCTAATCTCAGTCCTGACAAATGTGTGTGTGTGTGTGTGTGTGTGTGTGTGTGTGTGTGTGTGTGTGTGTGTTTGTAGAATACAGTATTTTGAGGCCTTTCTCTCCCAGTACACTTCCCCATTGCCATACTTTAAAAGGGCTGTTGATGTCATTCACCTTAAAAGTACTGTTGGACAACCCTCAACCCTATACGCTCTATGGTGCATGCAATAACCATATAGCAGTATACTACAAATAATTAGATAGGTAGGCGTTCTAATCTCATGGTGCAGGCAATAACCACATAACAGTATAGTAAAAATAGCTAGATAGGTAGGAGTTCTAATCTCAGTCCTGGCAAATGTGTGTGTGTGTGTGTGTGTGTGTGTGTGTGTGTGTGTGTGTGTGTGTGTGTGTGTGTGTGTGTGTGTGTGTGTGTGTATGTGTGTGTGTGTGTATTTGTAGGATACAGTATTTTGAGGCTTTTCTCTCCCAGTACACTTCCCCATTGCCATACTTTACAAGGGCTGGTGATGTTAATCCCCTTAGAATAACCTTGGAACACTTTTCAACCCTATAAGCTCTGTGGTGCATGTAATAACTGCATAACACTGTAGTACCACTAGCTAGGTAGGTAGGGGTTCTAAACCCAATACTGGCAACTGTGATACTGTGTGTGTGTGCCTGAGAAGCCTATTCCCTGTGGCTGTTGTGTGTGTGTTGGTTATACCATTTTAAGGGCTGTTGACTCCCTCACCATGGCATTACTTTGCAGAGTCAATTAATGGCATCTGCTGTACATGCAACATTTTAAACTGTACAGGTCATACCAGCCATCTGTACATATGTATAGGGAATATCCAGATGTCTGCAACCAATATGCTGTCTGTGACCCCTAACAATGGGCATTTATGAGACACATTGCCAAACTGTCACAGTCACTGTAGTGACAGACATGGCAGCAGCAGACCTCGTACCTGCTGGTAGTCTGTTACTCTATCACTGTATCACATCACCTTGCAGCAGTCTACAGACATACAACAGGTGAACACCATATGTGAAACTGGGTCAAACAGCAAACATTGGGCACACCCATCACATATTGCTGTGACACACATGGGAAATGGATAGTGGAACAGGTCATGCAATTGAATGTACCTTGCAAAGAGTATGTGTTGTTACATGACAATAGCTGTCAACCTACAATGTCAGTCTGTCATGATTTTACCAGATGTTGGCCAGAAAACCATATGTTCATGACCGATGTGAAGAAATCATGTGTCAGAGATCAGGACAATCTGCAGACATATGGAGAGGTCAGAGGTATGGCCACCATCTGTACCCATACCTCCCAAGCTGTTGGAGCAAGGAATGTTTACAAAGCCATATATAATGGGGTGACAAAGGACACATAATAGGCACACTTGTCAAATACTGCTCCTGCAAACATATAACAGTGATAGTATAACAGGGTTTGTATTAGCATAGATGGTCTGAATGGTATGAATTGTGCAACTCATAATATCTGCCATTATGTAATGACTGCAGCCCGCAATGGTTTTGGCAACAATTTGCCAGACAGACACAGGTGTATAAAAAAATGGACTACTGATATGTGCCATGCATCAGGACAGTCTGTGTAAACTGTACAGTTGGGAGGTATGCCTGAACCACCCTGCAGGTTGCAGTCCATGTTTGGCAAGGTGTAACCTGTGATGACAACTGAAACAGTTGAAAGAGTTCTCAAAACTGTGGGGCAAGAAACATGTCACACAGTTCTGTACTGATTGCATAGAGATGTGATTGCACATCAGAAGCATCTTAATGTCATGAGAAATACTGTAAGCAATGGTAATGTCACACAAAAAAGGTGTCATACTAGCATACCAGACATCCTGTGTGTTGCATTTGCCATGGGCATGCTATGTGCTGCCAACTGTCACATTTTTACAACTTGTGTCCCGCACTCCACATTTGATAATCTCACGCACACACGCATTGAGTGTGTGCAATATGTAGAGGGTTCCTATTATAATGACGAAAACACATTTTGTCAAATGGGTTTTCATCGAACCCTAAACAGAGAACAGGCAAAACAGCAAAGCGGCTGTTCAGCGAATTCTTTCCCTGGGAAAGAAGTCACTTGGCCGCTGCATTACTTTGCCTTGTTCTGCACTGTAGTGTGGTCTCAGAGATTCCCTTATCTGGTATAGCTCCTGAACATAAATATGCAATGTAAGTTACTGACCTTAGGGTTAGGGTGCGAGTTAAGGTAAGTGCAAATATGTTTTAAACTGTTTACTTTTTTTTGTGTTAGATATACAGTTGAGTTAAGTGCATATGTGTTTTCAGCTGTTTACTTTTTTGGGGAGGTTAGAATTAGGGTTAAGGTAAGTGTATATGTGTTTGGAACTGTTTACTGTTTTTTCTTTTGGTTGGAACAGAAATTTATTTCTCTAGGAAAGAAATTGCTGTTCTGAGTTGTCCTCATTTTCAGCTTTTGCTGAAATAAGGTAGATTAAACATTGTTCGCTGTTTTAAGCATTCAGTGTTGTAATATAGACCCTATGTAGACATGAGAAGGCCCTGTGACTACTGTGTGCCCACAAGATAGGTGAATCTGTTGTAGTTAAGGTCATGGCTAGGATTGTGAAGGACTTAGTGCCAGTACTCCAGTAACCTCCTCTGTATGTATGAGCCTGTGTTACTACAGAACACTGAGGTGACATGTATGAAGCCTAGCTGTCTGTGACAAGGGGTATGTATGCAAGATCACACTGTCTGTTGACAGTGTCCCTCACACACTGTTTCATGCATACACACTTGGTAAACATGTACATATATGGTTAAACATTGGTTATGAAATGGTCAATGTGTTTCCACTCTGCCATACTCCCCATTGGCAATGTCTGCAGGGGCACAGCCTGCAGACACACAAACACCTGGAACACAAACAGAATACAGCATGTCACAGTACATTTAGTCAGCTGTAATAACACCAATAATGCATAATGGCTAATAAGGCACATACATTTTGAGGTGTACCCATAACAAATGCAAGCAGACAGCACCTTACACAACATTACATAGCTACACTGTACTATATTCACCCTGTGCATCAGACCCATATTAATATGTCCCTGCATTGATAGTATGGATGACAGAGATGTGGCACAGGTATCATCATAAGCACAGGGTGTGATGTGGGTTTGCCAGAGGCCTAGGCTGGCCATATGGTTGGCATCATGTGTGTGTTCAGAGGGGTGTTCTTTAAATGGGCTGTGCAGACGTGCTGTGTGTGTCTGGAGGTGACCTGCCTGTGATAGAGATGTGTGTGTTTGTATACACACAATCACACCATGTGGCTGCCCTACACAGAAGTATGTTGGACAGCTGTGGACCATACATGGCAGGGTGTACAGTTCATCGTCCCTGACCACGGACATGGGAACTGGTCCAGCCAGGGTTCTCACTGGCACCACCAGGCCCAGGGCCAGATGCAGTACTACTCCCCATTGATGACTGCTGTCTGCTGGATCTGTGTCCCTGACGGGAACAGCCAGGACAACATGGCCTGCTCCATTGTGGTGTGGACAGCACTCCTCACTTTGGTAGTGCTGGTGGCACTGCGACTACAAGAGTGTGAATGTACATGGCCCTGTAGACCCTCAGCTGATCTTGGTGCTGAGCTACATCCATGTGGCTGATGCCCATCTCCCACCACACACTCCAGCACAGACATTCCACGGTCGGAGATTTTATTTTATTTATTTATTTTATTTTACATTTGTTAACCGGGCTAGTCCAACTGGATATATTTCCATTTTCAGCAGAGGCCCGGGGAGAAAAGCTCCACATTTAAACAAAAACAAAAATACATTTTAAGCACAAAAAATAAATCATAGTACACATTATTACCTATTTCTAACACAAGAGTAGTAAGAGTAAGAGCAGGGTAAGAGAAATGAGAGAAAGTTGACAAAAGGAAGAAGAGGAAGTCGACAATTTAGGGTACAAGTAACATCCAGATGAACATACTAACATGTTTTAATACCAAGAAGAGAGATCAAAGATCAAGGAGAGAGAAGCAGCAAAAAAAGGAGAGAGCAAGAATAAAGAGAAATACTAGTATGGAAGAGATTAGTAGTCATAAGGAGGAAAGATGAAGAGGAGGAGTTTAAGGAGGTAGAGAATAGAAAGAAAAAGAGAGGAAGCAGGATGTAGAGAAAAAAGGGAGAGAGAGAATGGATTAGATGGAGCAAATACTTTAGTCAGGATTAGAGCAGGGACACATCCAGTGGGTTTTAAGGTAAATTCTGAGTTTTTGTTTAAACAGAGCAGTAGATGCAATGGAAGTAAGTTCAGTAGGTAATTGATTCCAGTGTTTTCCAATAGTGTTAGAGAAAAGGGAATCACCTGCTAGGTTATTGGATTTGGTTAAGGTAACTAGCAGCTTACTAGATGAACGGAGGGAGTTCAGGTTAGAGTAGGGGGTTATGAGGTTGGAGAGGATAGGTGTGTTTTGAGGTTGGTAGAATGCTTTATGGACAAATGTCAGTTGGGACTGAATCAACGTATTTGACAATTCAAGCCAGTTAAGTTGCTGCAGATTAAGACAGTGGTGAGTTCTGAAGGGTTGACCAGTGACAAATCTAGCTATATTATTGCGTGGAAGATAATTTTGAGAGATTATTTTTCTTAAGGTTCGTATAGATTGGTGAGGCATATAGAAGAGTCGAGATAAGATGAGAGTGGGCAAGAGTAGCTTTGGCTTGGGAGGTTAAGAAAGTTTTAATTCTATAAAGAGAGCCAAGTTTCCTGTTTACAGATTTAATGGTGTTGTTGATATGACAATCAAAGGTAAGGTTGTTGTCAATCGTGACACCTAGCAGTTTGGTATCGGGTCAGGTGATATAATGGTTCCATTTTTAGATAGGATAGTGAAATCTAATAGAGGGATCTGGTACTGGGCTTAAAGAGTAGGAGTTTGGTTTTTTTAGCGTTTAGGAGTAGGCAGCGTTTTGAGAACCAAGTCTCAACCTTAGAGAAAACAGCTTGAGTAATAGTTTGAAGTTCAGAGATGGATTTAGCAGAGCAAATTAATGTGGAGTCATCCGCGATATTGTATACAAGTAGCCTGGGGATAGCTGTTTGTAAGTCATTTATGAAGAGGAGAAAAGAAGTGGTCCAAGAATGGAGCCTTGGGGGACACCGAGTGAAATTGGGAGAAGGGATGAGAGTTTATTATCCCAGAGAACAGCTTGTTTCCTATTTGTAAGATAGGAACAAAACCATTGGACAGTCTTAGATTCTAAGGAGATAGATTCAAGAATTTTTAAGAGAATAGAGTGGTTGACCATATCGAATGCTTTAGATAGGTCAATGAAGAGAGCTGAAGACAGGGTGCAATTATTACGGTTCTTGTTAATAAGGTCTGTAAAGGTGAGGAGAGCGGTGGTTGTGCTATGAAAAGGCCTAAAGCCATGTTGACAGGGAGTAAGAATGTTGTTTTTTGTTAAGTGATCCATAAACTGATAATGGACACATTTTTCCATGATTTTTGCTAGTGGGGACAAGAGAGCAATGGGCCTATAATTAGAGTATTCATAGGAGTTACCTCCTTTGTGTAAGGGTATGATGTGAGAGATTTTCCAGATGTCAGGTATGGTTTCTTCATCTATGGTTCTGTTAATAAGAATAGATATGGGGTAGGCAATTTCCGAGGCTGATTTTTGAAGGAATTCAGATGGGAGTTGGTCTGCAGAGGGGGTACATGGTTTGAGTTTGTAAATACATTTTTGTATAAAGGCAGTGGAGATGGGTTGTAGCCTAAAGGCTGGTAGTTTGGAGGTGGCGGGATCAGGGATACTAGTGTTATCGCTAGAGAGGTGTGAGGCCAAAGAGTTAATAGTGTCAATAAAGAAAGAGTTGAAAGTGTTGGCAGTATCAAGGGTGGAATTATTTTCAGATCCGGTAGGGGAAGGAGTGGTAGTCTGTCCAGGGTGTAGAAGCCTATTAAGGGTTGACCAGAATTTTTGAGGGTTGTTGTGGTTAGCTTGTTGGAGATTACTATAATAACTTCTTTTATCAGAGAAAATGGCTTTTTTGGTAGAGTTTCTTAGGTGTCTAAACGTCTGTTGGTCAACACTCGATTTGCTAGCTCGCCATTTTTTCCATGCTTTGTTTCTAAGAATCATTTTTTGTCTTGTGTCTTTAGATAGCCAGGGGGCAGGTTTAGATTTAATTCGGATGGAGCGTGATGGTGCATGATTATCAAGAATAGTTAGGAAGGTGGTGTTGAAGAAAAGCACAGCTTCTTCAAGGGGAAGTGTCTTTAGTGGGTTCCAATTGCAGGCCTTTAGTTCAATTCTAAATTGAGTAGGGTTGAAACATTTGAGATTGCGTAAGGTCCTATAGATAGGTGTATTGTTAGAGGCATTCCTTTGCCTAATAATAAAGGTTAGATTGTGATCACTAAAGTCATCAGGTACTGTTCCAGACTGATATTTAAGTTGAGGTTTGTTAATAAGTATCCAATCTAGAGTACTTTCTTTGTTGTTAGATTTATTAATCCTGGTAGAGGCGTTTATTATTTGACTGAAGCCATAGAGGTTGATATGGGAAGCTGGGTTATTAGTAGTTAAAGAGGACCAGTCCAGGTTGAGGTCACCAAGAATTATGGTTTCTTGAGGATAGGAGGTGGAGAGCCAACTTAGGATATTTTCTATAGTAGCAGAATTATTTCCAGGAGGTAGATATATACAGATAATATAGATGGACTTTTTAGGGTTTAGTTGCAGCTTCGAGATGAGCAGTTCCGTCTTATTACTGTCTGGGTTATCATAGGGTATTAGTGTTACGTTAAGCTCTGTTTTGAATAGAATTGCAACTCCTCCGCCTTTTTTAGTTTTGCGGTCAAGTCTAAGGATGTTATAACCTGGAGGTAGGATTACATTGTCTTTAGTAAAGGGTTTCAACCCGGTTTCAGTTAAACAGAGAATATCAAAGGAGTGGTGTTGAAGAAGGGAGTGGAGATGGGTGATTTTGTTATTGACGCTTCATATATTAAGGTGACCTATGAGTAAAGTATTTGGATTAGAGGTTGGTAGTAGAAGGGAAGAGTTTAGTAAAGTGGTTGTCTCATCAGATGAAGTGGTTAAGGGCCCTGGGTTGGGGTGGATGTCCCCATCTGCTAAGGTAGAATGCTTATGTTTAAGGTAAGCTGTGATGGGGGAGTATAGTAAGTATTTTGGTTTCCTAATCAAGAGATTTAGAATTTTAATGTGGAACAGTCTATGATATTTGGCAAGGAGGTAGCTAGGGGTAGATGTAATGTTTAAATGAGTCAAATTTACGTTAAGGAATTCAAAGGCAGTATGTTTGGGAGAGGAATTAAAGTGGTAATTGGAATTCAATTCATAGCAGGATAGGCAGTATGGTAGTGTGAGGGCCAGAGAAATAGAAAGTAGAAGTGTTAGCTTATTCAGAGTAGTTCCTGTTACAGGGGTGTTAGATATTGGTTTGTGAGTTTTGGTAGACATGTTGAGATGTGACAGAGAGGAGTACATTAGATGTAGGTTTAGTATATAGCGTGAGTAAATAGCACAGGTAGATATCAAGGTATCTGTGTAGTTTTCAGTGTGAATGGAGAGAGGAGAGGTAGAGGGAGGTATCAGAGGAAGGGTGGAGCAAGTGGGATAGATGAGTAGGGTAGGTGTGGATAAAGAGGAGGTGTGGTATGTAGGAGTATAGGATAGGTGTAGATGTAGAGGGGTGTGGTCTGTTAGGTATAAGGCTACAGGTACGTGGGGTGGGTGGGATAAGGGGGTAGGGAGGGGAGCGAAGCGGGGCAGAAACAGCCAGAGAGGAGAGCGAAGTGTATCAGCAAGCAGAGTAGCTGAAACACTGCTGTTTCATATGCTACTTAGTTTAGCCAAAAATAAGGAGAGTTAGTTCTTTTCTCTTAAAAGGATGAAAAGAGTAGACAGTAGTTTCCAAGAATATAGCAAGCACAGGTATACAAGGCCAGTAGTAGTTAGCAGAGGGAGAGTGATAAGTAAGGATAGAAAATAGGCAAGCAGATACAAAATAGAGTCTATTGGTAAGGAGTAAGGTAGGAAAGAAAGAGAAAGGAGAGCAGCAGTCAGGTCAGTAGAATAAAGACAGTAAGGAAGCAGGAAAGACAAGTGAGGTAGAGTGTTTCAGCCGTAGTAAGGCAGGCTGACAAGGGAAGGTTAAATAGCCAGGGGCAGGGGGGAGTAGCAAAGAAGAGGAGAGGTGGAGAAGGGTAACTATTATGAAGTGGATGGCCTGGGAAGGGAACGAGCCTTAGCTGATATCACGTGTGTGCTGCCCACAAGAGGACAAAACTTAAAATAAAATATTTAGGCAAAAATGACATACAGCCAGTACTGGAAAGTTCTATCACCAGTAAACAGTCAATTCAAGAGGAGATATGGGTGCTTCTTGAGTGCCAACACACTTGGCCTGCTTTGTTGTTCCAGGGATACCAGGTGAGGTAGGTCAGCAGGGAGGGGGGCAACCCGTTGAAGAGCACTAGGCTTTCAATGCTAGAATACAAAACAAAGAGATAAAGGGTTAGGAAGACTAATGAAAAGAGTAATAGCATAGGTGGTAAAGCATAGGTGTGGGTGGAGAGTTACCAGACTAAGAAGTATGTTAGCAGAGAGAGGGAAAACAAACATCTGCAAAGGTACTCTAACATGTATAACAAGATAATATGCAACAAGAACAACAGTTAACCTCTTAGTGACTGAAGCAAAGGTCCAAATCAAAGGCAACGCACAGCCAACCAGTGTTAATGATACACAGGGTATAAGACCTTGTAGCAGCCCTAAGTAATAGCTAAACACGAGGCCATTAAGAGCCAAAAACAGGTAATACAGTCATCTCTACTTTAGAATAGCAGGCGGCTAGTCCAAACACTAAAAACCAAGGCAGTTTACTTGACATCAAAGCTGTAAAATATGTAATATGAGTTAAGACACCTTATCAACTAGGTACTATAGTCAAAGAACATAGGTAGTAGGAAAGGTAATAGCATACACTAAACAGGCTATAGGAGGCTTTAAAAGTCTCTAGTAACTGTATACAGTACTTATTGCTATAGTAATGACTAACAATTGATTGCAGTGAATAAGCCAGTCATAAACAGCCACAAAAACTGCTCGTATTGAATACACAGGAGGTTGGGACCTCAGCGACTACAGTATAAGGTGTTAGAAATCATTAGTTGATAAAAGGCAGTGGTCTCACCCACCATCTGTCCATGACCTCACCATTGTGATGTTTGGCCTCAGTAAGGGCATGTAGGTCCTCACTGATGCCAGGAAGTATTGTATCCAAGACCCTTAGTATCTGTCTAGTGTTGCATTTAGTACATGTCTGTGCCTCCAGAACGGTCTGAAACATGCGTCTGGTGACACCTGCTGTGGCACTTGTGACAGGTCCTTGATGGGCAGCAGTTCCCCTTCAAGCACCCCTGCCCATCTGCCTGTGTGGGACCTCACCTGCTTTCTAGCTATGGCTAGTGTCAACACTCACACTTGCCATAGTCAACACACTAGCCTGTTCCATGCTGCCACCCACCAACTGTCCATTATCTGTGGCTGCTGGGGATGAGGTATGTGTGGGCATTATGACTGTGTGTGGGGACATTGTGGTTGACAGTGGGATGCCAACCAATGCCAGAGATTCAGCCTCTGATAACCCCACCTGTGCCTCACTATCACCACCATCATCATCAAGAGTCCACAGAGACACTGACATCAGGTTCTCAGTGAGCGGGATCACAACCCTCATGTCCACCTGTGAGGGGAAGACAACATATGTAAATTAATACCTACACTTTAAGATTTACTGGTACACACACACACACACACACACACACACACACACACACACACACACACACACACACGCACTCACACATAAACACACACACAGACATATACAATCACACACATGCACTGACACACACACACACACACACACACACACACACACACACACACACACACACACACACACACACACACACATACACACACACACACACACACACACACACACACACACACACGCATACATGCACACATGAACACACACACAGACACATACAAGTGAGGTGGCACAAAGGCATTACACAGACCTCACACTTTCTGAATGGTGACATGCACGACACACAGTCAGACCACAACATACACAATCTGGACAGGCCCTGAACATCATGCAGTGCAGCCATTTCCACTTAATGTTACTACTAATATACACCTCTGGGATACGTGAGTAGTGTTTTAGGTGATGGGCCTTTACCTAGCACACACTGCACCCATGCACACATTATTGCTGTTCACCTGTGTAGCACAGTGGCAACTCCTGCAGAACATACCTCTCAACTGTACAGATTTTTGAAGAATGTCTAGATGTCTGGCTCATATTTTTGGTCTGTTCTTCATAAATCCTGTGTTTGTCTGACACTTTGCTGAGATGATCTGTGGATTGATGTCACTAATTAATGACATACATTTGAATTTCAGATTTCAGAACCTGCAGTAAATGTATGTTAAAACAAATCCTGTTACTCTAGTAACTTTCTAAGTTATGTATAACAGTTATATTTAAAATATGTCCCTATTTTTGGGCCTTTGTCCCCCCATTTTTTCAGTCTTTGTCCAGATTTTTTGCACTGACTGGTTGTGAGGTATACTACAGAAATGTTAAATCTCCTGGAAATAGGCCCCTGTGATGACCACTGTGATGCAATGCAGTTAACCCCACCACACGTGAACATGCACATATCGCAATATGGCTAAGAGTAACAGTTGTGTGCATGGCAAAATCCATGATCTTAACATGCCTGGGGTATTGGTGAGCCACAACAGGACAGTTCCATACTCACCATCTTCAGGCTACTGTTCCACATCCAGACCAGAGGGACCTATGTAGTTGTGGGAGTGAGGTACTGTGAGCAGACTCACATGTGGTATTGGTACAAGATGAATGCTGCTTTTCTGCACATGTGCAGTACAAGCTCTGATACTACACAAATTGCTATCCTTCACCACAGATGTGCACTTCTGTGCATTACAAAACCCCACCCACAACTGCATTTTGACCTTACATATGCTTCTAGATACTCTACGGATGCCAGTACGGCTGCTACAGTAGTCAATTGATGTCCACTGGGGCCTTACCTGGACACTCCTCAAATGTTGTCTGGGTGCCATCCACCTCCATAATGTGGGTGTGTTGACTTGGCTGTTGGTGTGTGGTAGCTGCCCCAAGGTTGGCAAAGAGTTTCTCAGTAGGTGTAAGTGGGGCCTGTGTAGCAGGACCCCCACCTGTGGCTGTATGGTACCTGGCCATGGCAGCAGACCTTCACTGGGCATGACAGATGAGGTCAGTTGTACGACGCCTGACCTGCTCATATGTACGTGCATGCTGACCCATGTAATTTACCCTGTTGACGAGATCATCCCACAGGGTGGTCTGCTCCCACAGATGCTGT
The DNA here is from genome assembly GCF_019279795.1 of Protopterus annectens. NCBI lineage: Eukaryota > Metazoa > Chordata > Ceratodontiformes > Protopteridae > Protopterus > Protopterus annectens. Next base: position 577,435,774 of record NC_056726.1, read on the forward strand.
TGGCTATGGCCAAACATGACCCCATGGTGCTGTATGATTGTGTCAATAATTTCTGTGTCTCAGCTTCAGTGTAGGGTGGTTGTCCAGCATGCTGCATTCCACCTGGAAGACAAAAACAGGGAAACACATCATAGTACCTCATACATTGGTCAACGTTATTTACAGAACCTGCAAATCAACATTGACTAGCACTAGCCACCACTTACGACCACATCATACCCCTGTTATCTATCAGCACAGTATGAGCTTGCATTGCACTCCTGGTCCTGATGTGTCATGTTCCTTACATGAATGCCAGTAAATTGCATAATCCTCCATTCATCATTCACTTTTGTGTAGAGGGATGACAGTGGCCTTCTTCCATTTAGACGGGATGTCGCTGATGCTCAGTATTTGTTTGATTATAGTGTGTAATGGAGCTGAGAGCACATGCCTGACTTCATGTGTGATGCAGACAGGGATGTTATCAGGGTTCATGGAGACTTAATTTTGTTGCCTTTGAGTAGGCATTGTGGACCTGCTCCCTGATGATGAGGTGAGGAGTGCAGGTGCTGTGCATATCCACTTATACTGATGGGGAGATGGGAGATGGCATTTTCACTTACCCTGTCTACAATGGGTTGGCTATAGCTATGGCATGTGTGTATGTGGTGTGATTGACCATCAGTACAGGGTGGGTTGGGTTGTTGCCTCTGAGACTGAAGACATATATGAAGACGGCCTTATGCTTGGCCTTGGTGGATGTGTCCAATTTGTATTCATAGTTAGCCTTACAGTGATTCACCTGTGACCTTATATGCTTGTTTAAACAAAGGTGGACTTGCTTCCAAGTTGGTGCCTGCTCCTACTGGGCCCTGTACAGCCAATATAGTGACCTATTATGTGGTTTGTGTATTGCTGCTGTCCACCAAAGGTGATTACTCTACCTTGGTGGAGGCGACTTTTATGAGTCAGGTATTGCTCAGTCCATACAGCTATGGAGGTGCTCATATCAATGTTAGTAGTAGGCATGGACACGAGGTCATAACACAGGTGGACACTTCTCCAATTTCAACCTGAAATCATACTTATTCTAGTACCCATTTCTGTGTGAGCGCAATGCAACAACCAGTAGCTGTAGACATTTATGTCTGTTGGATGCACTGAAACTAAGATTACACACGTGTACAACATGTACAGCTCATTTACCTGATATTTTGCAACTCATGTCTGTTTTTTTAGGCTTCCAGCTACAACTACTAATACATGCATGTTCACAGGTAATACCTGATATACATTTCTGTTCTATATCAGTAAAGCACACTGTATTTCCACTCTTGCTGCTCAGTCATATCTCTCAACCTGTTAGAGCAGGACATCTGGATGGTGAAACACATAAATGGGGGGCAATGGCCCAAAATTATTGACACTTTATTAATATATGCTGCAACATACTTAAGTCAGTTGATAGCACAGTAGCTTTTGCATTCACATAAATACCCTATAGGATGTCCAACCTTCATATGTGTGCTATTATGTTCTGATGTCAGTTGTCACAGATTGGCCAATGATTTGCCAGACATAACACAACTCTATGAGTAAATGACTACAAATATGAGGCACACATGTGGTCAGTGTGCAGAACACTGGACAGTTGAATGGTATAAGCTCAGTATATCACATGCAGTTCAACACACACTTCTGTGACAGTAGTTTACTATGCACATACCGTATATAGGTATCTTAGATTTCTAAGACAAGCATGTGTGTCATAGTGGTATTCACAAATGACATATGGATATTTACAACATCCCAGTAGCTGGTCTGGCAGTGTCAGAGTCACTATTGTTCAACAGACACTCCAGTAGTAGTCATATGTGAGCTGACCTTTCCTGGGGTGACTCAGGGGCCAGAGCTGTGAGCTATGTCACTGCAGACAAAGCCAGATGTGATGGCCATAGGTGCTGATCTACAATATATCTGTACAACACATCTTGTTGTGACATATTTGTTTAAATTCCTATTTCCTATTATTGCAAACCCCCTTCTGCATTACATGCTTACTTATTTGACATACCTGTTTTTTCCAAGTATTCTTGACATTTCTCTCTCTCTTTCTCTCTCGATCTCTCTGTCTAACCACGTGGAGAAATAGATCTGTTTTGCATAGGCAGCAGCTTGCCTTTTGTAGGTAATGCTCATGAGCAGGTGATGGCCTGTGCACCAATTGGTGTCCCCCACTTGCTAACTGCATACAAACAGTTGTGTTGTTATTCCAATAGCCAATGGCATGGCAACACACTCCTATAATTGAGTACTTTTTGTGGGCATTGCCCCTTTTCCTTGCCTGAGAGGAGGCCATCATGGAGGTGTGTGAGCTACAGCATCACAGAGGGTAGGTGGAAATACATCTTACAACAAGACATGTGGAAACAGCCCAACAAAATGGGGGAGGAGGTTCCAGACTTAGGGATAGAATTTAAGCATTGCTGTTATACAGCTGGAATAATGCTAATTTAACAGGGTTTGTCTGGACATGCATTTTCTGAGTGATTTCAAGTCTGACAGTGTTATATAGATGACATACCACTCAACTTTAGGGCTATCCGCAGAATGGCCAGAGGTTTGCCTTTCATGTTTGGTCTCTTCCTCAGACAGTTTTTGTCCTTGGCAAATCAATAGGATACTCTGGGGATTGCAGTCTGTAAATGCTAACATCCATTTGTGTTTCTGACTTCATATCCCTCAGAAAAGATATGTTACAACAAACCCTGTAACACCAGCAACTTTCTCAGTTTGTAACACCATTATGTGAGATATGTCTCTCTTTTCAGCCCCCTGTCCCCCAAGTATGTTAGGCTTTGTCCAGATGTCTTGCAGTAAGAGGTTCAGAGGTATGGTATATCATGATTTAGTGACTTCACTCCTGATATCATCCCAGTAACATAGCAGACTCCCAGAAGTGGTATGCTGCAGTGGCCATAAATATGGTCCCACACCCTGGACATTCTGTGGAAATCTGTACAGTTGATAGTTATGTGTGTCTGGCCATTGTTAACAGACTGTCAAGACAGTGTGGCAGCGTAGTGTGTAAATATTTGTTGGGTTGAGTAGGGAGAGTGACAGATGTGAGTGTCATAGATCCTTTTCTAGCTGACTGTGCATGCTGCTACAGTTGCTGGTGGTCTATCAGGTGTATATGTTTGTAAGGGCAGACTGAGAAATGTCCTGTAACACCTCAGGATTTCCAGTAGACTGTGACCTGGGGTAGTATATGTTGGTGTAATGTGTGACTGAGAATCAGGATATGTTTGTTCAAACAGTCATTATACTCTAGGGTTCAGTTGGGGTACTGGAATGTTGTTGTGACTATGGTGCAAACAGTTGAGGGTGGACAATTTCTCACCGATGTCTGCTTTTCCCTACAGTTACATCCCTGTAGTGCATGATATATTTACAAATGCATGAGTAATTTCCCAGAGCAGATTTGGGGTAGTGTTGTGTTGGTCTGACTGTAGACCAGAAGGTGCTGGGTGAAATGGTTGGCAGCTCTTAGTGTTTTTTCTCTTCTTTTACATGACTGTGGTCATACCTCTCCACTGTCCAGATGTCTATACACTGTCTATACACTATTCAGATGTGTAGCTCATATGTTTGGTCTGTTCCCCATACCAGTTGTGAGTTTTTGACAAATCACTGGGATGATGTGAGCATTGGCATCAGTACATGATGACAATAATTTGTGTTTCAGACCTGACATCTATCAGAAAATATATGTTAAAACAAACCATGCTACTCTAGCAGACTTCTATGCTTATAACAGCCATATTTCAAATATGTCACTATTATTTGGCCTTTATTCCCACACTTTGTCAGGCTTTTTGCAGATGTCTCGCAGTAAGAGGCTGAGTGTATAAATATATATATATATATATATATATATATATATATATATATATATATATATATATATATATATATATATATATATATATATATATATATATATATATATATATATTATATATATATAAATATATATATATATATATATATATGTATATGTGTGTGTATATATATATATATATATATATATATATATATATATATATATATATATATATATATATGTATATATATATATATATATATATATACATTTTTAGATACATATATATATATATATATATATATGTGTGTATATAACAGTACTATGGATATGTATTTTTCCCTTATGTTAAATGACTGTAATACATGATATGTTTGTAAAAGCATTGTAAACTCATGTATCTCAGATGGTGTAGTGGTATATTGCTATGATTGTAGTGCATAGGGTTATGGGTTCAAGACTAGATAGTGATGGCTTTTTTCATTAATGTTAAATGACTATAATGCAGGATATGTTTGTAAAAGCATTTTAAGTCCTCACAGCTTGGATGGTGTGGTGGCATGTTGCTGTAATTGTAATGCACAGCATCCTGGGTTTCAACCTTGGCAAGGCTAATTATTTTGTTGCTAGGCAGAACAAGGGCCGATGGAGACGGAGTGATTAAAGCATTTTTATGCAGTTGTAAGCAGGTTTTCTAGGTTTTTAATGAAGCTAAGCAATGCTAACTGACAGTTAAGTCTTCTTAGCTTTGCCTAGCAGCACATACTCCCGCTTACACCCGTGCTAATTTTAATTAAAGAAAAGAAAAAAGGATGAAAGGAAAGTGGTGAAATGGGGCAAGCAGGGGGTAAAACATTAGGAAAACCAGCTAGGGATGTGCAGGACAGGTATAGGAAAGGACGATAATTCTACATTTCTTCTGCAGCAACAGCTGTGAATAATGTGTAGAATTTGGAATTTACAGCCTTACACTCCACATGGAGGGATGTTGGTGGCAGACATTTGTAAAATAATTTGTGGGTAGATTGATTAATTTCACTCTACATGAGGCAAAATGTAGAGCTATGTATGGGACGATGATTTTTTTGTGGGACAGATGCCCTTTTTTTTTAAGGTGAGAGTGGGATGTTGGGGAAGGACTGTAGGTATATTTGGGGAGGTAGGTTGGGTAGGATAGGTTGCATTCGCAGACAGACAAGACAAGCAGATAGGGGCAGTATATAACACATGAAGGGGTAAACACCTTTCACGGGGAGGATGGTTGGGATTCCGAAGTCTATGAGCCCCCAAATGGATACAGTGGGACTGAGGTCCCCACCCATGGGCAGTCACCACTGCACCTTCACGGTCCCAAAGGTGGCTGTACTGAGGGCTGGACAGGAGGGACAGCCTGCCCTTCAAGATGTGCCAGGCAGCCCTCCATCTGGCACAGCCATCCATCCAACTCCATGTGGATGATGCTGCGCACCATACCCTGGAACTGGCAGTGGGTGATGGGCTCCTCTCTGCACCCGTGCCTAGGGTGGGAACAGGCCCTGTACCCTGAGGTGGTTCTACCCAAAGGTGGTGCAGGACCAGTAGAGAAGACAGTTCCAGGTTGGGTCGCAGATGTGCTGGGGCTTAGTGCCATGGCCAAATGAGGCGGGACAAGGCAGATCTGCTGGGATCTGCTTTCCCAAACGTGCTATGGTGTTGACATTTTACAAAATTTATTGGTTAGTCATGAACAAATTATTTAAAAACTAGTTATAACAGAATGTGTGGGTGTTCCAATTAACCCCATACAACAGATATGAAACAGTTGTATAGCAAACAGAGCACATGCATAAATGGAACAACAGTATGCATTGTAACAGCATGCCAGTAACATTGACGGCAACAGGCGACCAACAATGGCATTTGAACAAGGTATGTTAACATGCAACCAATCAAATATATGAACAATAATAGAACAAAAGTCCCAATATTAGGTTTTGAGAACAACATACCCGTAGTATATGAATGATAATTATTGATGCAGATAAGGGGTGGGAGGAGAGACAAAAAGTCCATTAACAACTGTTTGGGCTTCTATTTTTCACAACAGTACTGCTCAATACTCTATGGGTCTGCCCTCACTTTACAGCTACCTTTGGCCCATAGCTTCTGCAGCACAAACATATCTGTTAAACTGTCAACCTGGAATGGTATGGGGCAAACTGTGACAACTCTGGGTACATGACTAGAGGGGACTCGTACATGCAAGCATTACATATCTAGCATAAAATAGATACCCTGCACTGCTGTTATGTGAGTGTGCTACTGGCATACTTCACCTAGTTTCCTATCTGTGTCCAGGGTTATTGGCAGCAGTAACCACTAGCCATGATAGCGTGACACTTGAGAGACATGTATTGGGAAGAGTGTATGTTGTATGTACCTATCCTGCTGTCATTTGCAGGCATGGGGTTGGACAGTGGAACAGTTATATACTGTGTATTAGTATACCCTTCATGCAGCTACTATCAACATTTCTTTACCTGTAAAACCTGTGGATAAAATATCTGTTAACACTACCTGACTGTTTCTACATTTATTCCTGATTCCTTGTGTGTAAATTTGCACACATCTTACTACCACTCCCTGAATTTGAACCGTGTCTGGGTGTGCAAAATTAACAACTAAGCTATTTCTCATCACACTTGAACTGCTGTTTCTTGTTTGACTGGTTTCTGCCTAATACTTTCTTCATTAGACAGTCTGACCTTGTAATCCTGATATGCATGCAAGACAGATAGTGTGCTGTGCATTAATTATTTGAAATAATACAATCTGGAAAGCAAGGGTTAATACACAGCAATGCTGCATGGCACCCACTGTGATACATTACACATTGCTATTCAGGGTTTAGAGCTTAGTGCATTATATATTTCATATTACATTTATATCTTGTTTTACAGCTCCACAATCTACAGTTTTTCTTAAAAGATGGTTCACAGAACAACTTCAGTTAATGCATGTTGTCAAAGCCATATTTGCTGTGGAGAACCTGTATACATTCTATTTCTACAACATACCAGAGTAAACACAAAAGTTTGTGGTATAGATCTTTATTACAGTGACATGACATAGTTTTTAGTCCTACATATCCTGTAGATCAATATTAGTTGGACAAAGTTTATTTATTTGGTTAGCACAGTAACAGTGTACCTACTGGCAGTAAACAATGTACTCATTCTTAGTTATTTACACTATATACCGCAAGATAGATTTGTACTCACCAGCCTGTCAGTGCAGCCTTAACAGTCTGTCGGCCTGGGCTTTGATGTTGCTAGCCCTCTCTGCTGCAGCTGTAGGGGAGAAAAACAAACATTATGCATACCTGCCTATCACATACTCAGGCTAGAATTTGGTACAAACTGCTTGATACTGATACTTACACACTACTGGAGCATTCCATGCCCATGCATCTGGGATCCACTGGGCCAAGAGTGACCTCTTCCTCTGCTTTAAGTCAGCTTAATGATGCCATACTTGCTCACCAGTTCGAGGGATGCCAGCAGCACTGGTGAAATCACATGCAAGACAGTCCCAGGCCTCTGCTTCATATTGTGAGCCATGGTATTGGCCCTGCAGCAGTCTCTTGTCATGGTTTTCTACAAGTAGTCCAGCCATGACCCTGGACTCCTGAATGCCCCAGCACTGTGCTCGAAAGTGCGCTCCTTCACCAACGCTGGGCATAGTACCTGCACAAATCAACTACAACAGGTTCTGGCTGTATTCCCACATGTGCAGTTTAAATAAAGCCATAGTCCCACTCTTTGCCATCATTGGACCATTTTGAAACTGTTGAGCAGTGCTTAGCACTGTACAAATCCAGTTACCTGAGCTGACCCCTGCTTAAAATTTCAGTCTAAGCAATGCTTACACCAGCTAAGCAGAGCTCTGCACTGTTAAGCATTGCTCAGTTTTCCTTTTTAAAAATATCAGGTTGTAAATTATTTAATGATTACTGACATATTATTAAGTATATATGATTTACTTTACATGACACCCCCCTATATGCTTTCATTACATTACCTTGGATTGTGACTATACTGTATGGGGCACTTGTGTATACCTGGGTGATTTCACATGTTATATGCCTCACACTTCCATTTTGGACTAGCTACACTACCCTGGGTAACAAATATCATTTACTACATAATTTAACATAGCAAAATTAATTTTAACAATGTTTTCCCATGTAGTAATAAAATGTCTGTCTTAGTACTCAGACTGTGAATTCCTGCATGAAAAGCTGGGGCTCTCATCACTATGCTAGCTTGTTGGTAGGATTTGTGCTGTACATTTTTATTTAGCTTCTATGGGATGTTTAAGCAATGCTGAGCAGAGGGCTGTTAATTGCAAACCCGCTCAGCTATGCTTAAACATACCCTAGAATGGAAAAAAATGGAAATTAATAAAACCACTTTATTTAAATGTATCAATACTCCTTGTAAGTCACAGTAAGGACAATTATAAGGGGGACAAATAGGGACATATTTTAAATATTGCTCTCACAAACTTAGAAAGTTGATAGAATAATAAGTTTTGCATTAGCATGACTTTTCCAAAGGATGTAGAGTCTTCAACCCAAATGTTTGTCATTATTTAATGGCTCCAATCCTCTGCTATTTGCCAAGTAGGGCCAGATATTTGGGGGTACACACCAAAAATATGAGGCAGACATCTGGGCATTCTGCAAAAAACGGTACAATTGAGAAGGGTGGCCATACGACACTTTCACAATGCAGGGGGTGTGTGATAGTACCTGTCTCACACACCCTGCATTTATTTAATGATTTCCTATCTGTTTCGGTGTCCACTGACACTATTTAACTATTTTTATTTGCTTTTGGTGTCCTCAGACACTGAAAGCATTGTAATGTACCATACGGCTCTTTTACAATGCAGGTGGTGTGTGACAGTACCTGTCACACACCCCCTGCATTGCTTCCTATCTACATAGATGCTTTTAGTGTCTGCAGACTCTGACAGCACTTAGTAAGTGCCGCACAGCACTTTCACAATGCAGGGGGTGTGTGACAGTACCTGTAACAAACCCTCTGCATTTATTTCATGATCTCCTATCTATTTCAGTGTCCACAGACACTGTTTTACTATTTATATTTGCTTTCAGTGTCCATGGACACTGAAAAGCATTTACAAAGTGCTGTATGGCACTTTGAGAGTGCAAGGGGCATGTTAGATGTGTGGGCACTACTTAAACACACCCCTTGCATGCAGTAGTGTTCATGTCCACTTAGCCTTAGCAGTAGTGCACCTTCATGAATATGCAAAGCACGCTGCTGTTAAAGCTATGCAGAAATGGACATGGTTCACTCTTTGCAGGAATAGCACTATTCTTGCATGGAGTTTATTGACTCCTGGGGAGATTCATGCCAGTAAGCATAAGTTAAGCCAAAAAAAAAGCAAAAATGAAAAACATTTTTAAGGGCCTAAAGAATACAACTCCATTCGGGAATTATTGAAACAAACTAGCACACATACACACACACACACACACACACACACACACACACACACACACACACACACACACACACACACACACACACACACACACACACACACACACACACACACACACACACACACACACAGACTAGTAGTTAAGTAACTTACTGTGTTTCATTCATAAATTTTTGAATGGAGTAGGCTCACCTCTAATCATCTAGAATTCATCTGGTACTCTGATTAATCAATATATAACCCCCCTGAGTTCCATTACAAAACGGATGAATAAAAAGGAAGCAGCAATTTAAAAAAATCAAAAATATGAATAAAAGGACTATTAGTCATATGCATGACTACACTCTTTAACTGCAAGATTCAGCCATCAAGATCACTGCATCTCTCTTCCAACTATTAGATGACCCTGTTTTGCTTTTACTGTATATAAAATATTCTGCCTGAAGGTATCTGCATTAAATTGTTTGAATTCAGCAGCTATGCAGTTGAAATTGGGAGAGCCTGTTCAAATCAGATTAATCACGCTGTGTTTCTTGTTTACTAAAATATTTTGCATTTGCTTGCCAAGAAGGTTTACTGACGTTGATGACAATTTTTAATAAGAGCACAAGAATTCAAACTCTGAAAACAACCCCTTAATAGAAGGAAAATAAGCTAGTAATTAAAGGTCCTCTGACGATGTTTGATATATTATTTAGATATGAAAAAATACTGTGAAATAAGTGAGCATTTTTTGCCACTGAGCATCAAAATGAAGGCAGAAAGTTTATAATCCTTATGAGTGTGTGTTGATATGCAACTCACAATCTAATGAAAAATCTCAGTTTACACAATCTCCATGAAAATTTGTATGCATTGAGTAAGCTTATTGCAATACATGTTATCATAAAACCTATTCAGGTAGCTTAAAGTCTACAGTTTGACTCTCATGTGGAAAAGCATAATGAACCTATAACTCTGAATGTGGCTGAGCTGAGAAGATTAGCCCAAGAGTGTAATTATGAAGAGACATTAATGCAAATGTTGGCAATCAGGCTTGCACCGGCAATAAATAATGATCAAGTACACAGATAGCTGTTATCTGAACCTAATTTAACTTTTGAAAATGTTTTTAGGACTGCTTTAGCAGGAAAATCAACAACAATTCTCAGGAATTACAAGCAGATTGTCATGGCAAATAATAGCGTACAAGAAAAGAATTGTGAGTGGCATGCAACAATCAGTAAAAAGCAACAGCAAAGCTGAATCATGTCACAAGTGTCATGGAAAACAAGCATTGGTTATCAATAGTACATTCAAGCTTGAAAAATGCAGTGATTATGGTAGACTAAGGCATATTGTGAAAACCTGTACTCATAAAGAATAATTTTTAAGAAAGCAAAGTGAAGAGATAAAAGGTGTTTTTCTTCTTATCCCTCACTCCATGTATTTGCTGAAAACGTTACCATGGATAATGTAGAGTAAACATTTCCCTTGGAGGGTGTACAATGTCTAAAAATGCAAAACAATAACTTTTACCTGTAGAGTTGAAACTATAACAGAAGCATATGAATTGTAAGGTTGTTACTGGGAGAAAAGTCACTATAATGTGTGAACTGAAGTTGGGTGAATTATGTAGCCAGTGTTCAACCAGCTGATACTTTGCTGAAAATGTATACAAAGGATCATTTGAAATTTTTGGGATTGTTGGTGGGAAAGACACATATAAGGCGCAAGAGAAAGCAATACTTTTAATAAAAGTTGATGGTACTGAACTAACACTGGGATTCAATAACACTACCGCCAGCAGTAACCACTCTTTACTACTGTCACCACCCATTTCCAATTCAGAGATACCCCTACCATAGTGCTTTAACTCAGTGAGATGCAGCATCATGGTGGGCTGTTTCTCTGCCTTATCACAAATGCAAATGAGGCACTACTTGGGAGAAGCATACAATAGTGAATCATGTGCTCACCTCCAGAAATGCCTGTGGTAAGTGATTTCTGCAGCCTCATTAATTAACAGAGCCAAAAGTAATGGGTGAGATCACAATAGAAATAAGTGCCATGTAGTTTAGCATGCAGGTAGTGCTAGGGTGTGTGCACATGTGTTTGTGTCTGGTTATGTGTGTGATTATATGGGGAGATATGAGTGGTCTCGGGTGAGTGTGCTTGTGTGTGTGTGTGTGTGTTTGTGTGAGAGAGTGTGTGTGTGAGTGCACCTGCCTGAGTGGTCAAAGTAGGAGGGTTAGTTAGTTAGGGGACAGGTAGGAAAGGCGCGTGTGTAGGGGGAGTGTGGGCGAGGTGTATGAGTGTGTTTGGGTGAATAGCTGAGTTTGTGTGTGTGTGTGTGTGTGTGTGTGTGTGTGTGTGTGTGTGTGTGTGTGTGTATGTGTGTGTGTGTGGATTTGTCCAGGGGTAGGGGGTGCTTGATGCAACAGGACATGTGTGTGTAATTCTGGTGTGAGTAATAATATCCCTCTAAACTTCCTCTAGACTGTAATATGGCAGCAAACACTAGACACCAGTGATAATTTAAAGATATTAACTTAAATCACATAAAACAAATATTACAACAGATTTTGCAGTAAGAAGCTGCAAATAAAGAATACAGTGTATGAAACTCAAATGGGTGGCATTACTGACTGACTGTAAGGGTCCAGGCAATGGAACAGGACAGTCTGAGAAGTAAAGTCATGAACATTCTGTGACAGCAGTGGTATGAGGATGGGTCTGTGTGCATGTGGGGGGGGGTGAATAAGGTGGTAACTGAGCCAACACAATGCATGGGTCACCAGAGATGATCACCTTGGTGAAGTGTTTGTTAGCAGTTGCAGTAATCACTGAATTATTCAGAGAAAAAAGAAGTAATCGCCGTGGTATCCCTGAAGTCTCAAAACAACCCACTAAACAAGTGTAGTGAGTCCAAAAACAAAACAGTGTTCATAGGTTCATAGGTTCATAGGTAAGTACTAGGCTATCTGCCCATGGGCATTTATAGGCCTAGCCACAGAGTGATAGTTTTCGCCTCCCCATTAGATTAGTAACCTGGGCCTCTGTCAACAGGGCTCCTGAAGTGATCCCAGGGTAGAACTTATGATTACCCATCCACTCATCAAGATTTCTCTTGAAAAGGGTCAGAGAGGAGCTCTGTCGAATATGGATTGGGATTCTATTCCAGAGTGAGGGGAGTCACTGGGACAGGAATCTATCCCTCCAGCATGTCCTGTTTATTGTTGTACATAGGTTCAAGTCGCTAGAACAAGTGATTCTGAGGGATCTCGTTTTTTTGAGGTGAAGCATGTCCATTAGTTCAGGGTTTGACATGGCCCTATAGGTCAGACATAGGTCACCTCTGAGAAGACGGTAAGCGACTGAGAAGAGCTGGAGCTTTTTTAGTCGTGCTTCATAGGGTAATTGTTTAAGGCCCTTAATCCTCTTAGTGAGGTACTTCTGTGGTCTTTCTAGTTGTTGCAGGTGTCTAGTGAGGTACATCCCAAATGGGGCATTGTCCTCTATTATGGGCCTAATGAGTAAGGAGTAAAGGGGCACAATCACTTCCTTGGATCTGGATGAGAAACCCTTTGTGATCAGGTGTGCCACATAGAAGGATTTCCTGACCATTTTGGCTATGTGGTTATCAAAGGAGAGCATGCTATCTACTTGGGTACCCAGGTCCCTAATTACTTCTTCTGTACTTAGTGGATTCCCATCTATTTGGTAGTTTGTAGGTACTTTGTTTTTCCCAAATGGGATTACTATGCATTTTTTGGCATTTAGCTTGAGGCTGTGACTTTGACACCAGGTGTTTGTCTCTGTGAGACCCTTTTGCAGGATGTCTGTGTCAGCTGGAGAGTCAATTATTGCACCCAATTTACAGTCATCTGTGAACTTGGTTAGCCACAGCCCCTCTGCCTTTGCCTGTACTTCGGAGAAATATATACCGAACAGGAGGGGTCCCAGGACTGAGCCCTGTGGGACTCCGCTTGTGACTGGTTTAGAGTCAGACATGGCGCCTGCCACTCTTACCATGTAGGTTCTGTCTGAGAGCCAATTGGCAACCCATCTTGTGACATAGGGGTTAATATTTAAGCTGGTGAGTTTGTCTAAGATTCCTGAGTGTGGGATGGTGTCGAACGCCTTAGCGAGGTCCAGATATGCTGTGTGGACCACCTTCCCTTCATCTATGGCCTTGGTGACTGTTTCGAAGAAGTCAACCAAGTTCAGCAGGCAAGATCTGCCTTTAACAAAGCCGAACTGGGTGGGGTCCAGTGTCTGGAGGTTCCCAATGTCCCTGTTAATGAGCTCCATGATAATGTGTTCCATAGCTTTGCAGACCAAGCTAGTCAAGCTTATAGGGCGATAGTTCCCAGGGTCAGTTGTGGCACCACCTTTGTGGAGTGGTACAACTGTTGCTGTACGCCATTCTTTGGGTACATAGCCTGTAGAGAGGCTGAGTTTGAATAGTGATTTGAGATGGGGGGGTTAGTTCATTTTGAAGCTCATGTAAGACACAACCTGGGATAGCATCTGGTCCCATTGATGCTGTGTTTTTGGCCTTTGCAAGGGCTGTCTTTACTTGTGTGTCTGAGATATCTGGAGCACCACATTCTTCTGGGATGGGTGCTAGCCCCTTTGGTGGAGAGGGAGGGGTGAAGTTTGCACTGAACTTGTCAGCCAGGATGTTGGCAACGTCGGTTGGTTCAGTGTATTTATGGCCATTATGCACTAGCTCGGAGCATATCTCAGAGTTTGCCCCTAGACTCTTGACATAGTTAAAGAAGGCCTTGTGGTTATCCTTAGAGTCATCGGCTATTTTTCTTTCGAAGTTGGCCTTGGATGATTTAATGAGGGAGCACAGTTTTTTACTGATGTTAATCAGAGATGCCGTCTTATTTTGGGATTTTGTTCTATCTTGCAGGAGTTTCCTCCTTCTGTTGTAAAGTTTATTTATGGCTGGGGTCCACCAGACTGGCTTCCTCTTTTTTGAGGAGTTGGTCTTGGTTTTACTTGGGATGGTTTGGTCCATGCATTCTTGAAGGTGTTCATAGAATGCATTTGTAAAGGATTCTGCAGCTGGGTCATCATTTTCCATTTGATTGGGAGCTTTGAGGAGTGTGAAGTTGGCTTTAGAGAAGTTTTTTACCTTGATTTCCTTGACTGGGGGGGGGGGTCGGGATGTGGATGTCCAGTGTGATTAGTTTGTGATCTGGTCTTACCAATGACGAGTTTACCTCAGGTGTGGAACATAGGTTCCCCATGTTTGGTGATGACCAGGTCCAGTATGTTGTCACCTCTTGTGGGAGTGGTGACCAGCTGTTCAAGAGTGTTTGAGTTTATAAACTCAAGGAAGCATTGGGCTAGGGCGTTTGAGCTTGAGTAGTTTTCCCAGTCAATGTTTGGATAGTTGAAGTCACCCAGTAGCATGGTGTTGGGTAGAATCTTCATACTTTCTAATGTTCTCAGGAATGCTGCGCGAGCGTCCTGAGACAAGGTGGGAGATCTGTAGCAAGCTATAAATTGAACAGTCAATTTACCCACTGTCAATTGCACTTGGATGGTCTCAGATTCTGCGTGCTGTGCAACTAACCTGGAGGTGTGGGTGTTCTTGATGAATATGGACACACCCCCTCCTTTTGTGTTCCGGTCCTGGTTTTGGGACCTAAAGGTATGGTAGGAGTTATAGCCTGGTAGTGCTGGGGTGCTCTCTGGAGCCTTGAACCAGGTTTCTGTCACTGCACATACGTCGATTTCTTCCATACTAAGGAGACCCTTGAGTGCGTGCATTTTGAGGTTTAGACTTCTGGCGTTGAGCAGCATTACCCTCAGTTTTTATTCATTATTGTTGTTTATGGAGGCGGGTTTGTCTTTTGAGCCTTGCCTAAAAAAGGCAGTATTGGGGCGGCAAGAGTCTTGGCCAGTATTTGAAAGCCCACGGGTGACAGGTGCAAGCCGTCTCTGGCGAAGCAACATGGCTTGTCAAGCATGTCGTCCCAGGTTGACAAGTACTGGATCTGTGTGGAAGATTTTCAGTCCATATATCTCTAGTTAATCACTGTATAGTAATCAGGTCAGACAAAAGTAGTAGAAGTAGTAGTAGTAGTAGTTCATATAAATTAGATGATCTTGAGGTCTTTCTTAATTGTGGCTAATGTGTCTCTGAATTGCTAGTTTCCAGGATCACATTAAAGGACCATTTTTGCTGCCGTCTTACCGCTCCTGACTTGCCCACTGTGTTGTGTGAATGTTGTCTAAAATGTTCATGTGAAATGGGGAGAAGTAAAGTGTATGCATGCTAAAAATGTTTTCTAAGAAGTGCTTATTAAACATGAAGATAAATTTAAAGAACCAAACATATTAAAGAAAAACTGCAGCTACTATTCATATACTACCCGATACCAAATCAATGTTTTTCAGACAACGGTGAGTTACTAATAATATGTATGCTAAGGTAGAAGAGGAAGTAACATTGCTGGAAAACTGTTCTTCTTGTTAAATATTGTGATATGGTTTCACGCTGTGTTGGTTACATTAAAACAAGAATGTTCTATTTGGTTGTGGGGAGATATGTATAAACCATTGACAAAGTAAAATTTTTAGAGCAGTGCTGCTTTTCTTCAAGTGGGAGACAATTTTGCATTATGGGCAGGAGATCAAAAGTTTTCAGATTTATGTAAATGCCTTGTATGAGACCTAGCTTTATCGTCTAATATATGTTTACATTTTCTCCTGTTCTTGTTACAGTGTTATTGGAATGTTATATCTTGGTTGTGTTTGCTATTAAAACTTATATAAATGTCTTGCTTGTAACAAATGATTATGTATAATCAGTCTAAGTAACATTTTATTGTAACTACTCAAAATTTGCCCTTTTGGAATATTGTTTACACCTGCTACTTTCCAAGGTCAGTGGAACATTTATTATAAACTGTGCCATATGTTGCCATTTCTCATATTTCTTAGACTAACATCAAAAGCACATATAATTCACAGAATGTAAGTGCTGAGAAGATTGGAGGATGTAGATCTACATATTAAGAGAAATGCCTTTTTAACAGACATACAAAACATTACATGCATTAGATGCCCATGGTGAAAACAACACTGTGGAAGCTCCATCTTACACAAGTCTTACCAGGGAGATAGCCTATTTGAGTTTACTTAATTATTACAAAATATTGTTACCCAGTCTGGCAATCTTGTTAAACTCTTTTCATCATTTGTTCCACAAAAATGCTCAACGGATGAAAAAAATGGAAAATAGTATTTCAAAAGTCAAAAACATTGCTAAACTTGCTAACACGTTACTTCATTATTTAGTGGCTGAAATGGATGAGAGAAGGACCAGCTCAGCTGCCAGATCAACAAATGAATAAAATAAATTAGAAAATAGATCTGACTCTTTCCTCTGATGCTGTTTTTATGGTATAAGATCTGATATCTCCTGAGATGAAATATTCACAAATGGATATCATGAATTATCCATAATTTTTGGAATCCAAAGAACATGAAAAACAACAAATTTTATTAAGCCACTATAAAAGCTTTTCGTTAGTACCTTGCACTAACTTCTTCAGACAAGCAAAACATTCACACCATTACAAGTGAGTTTAAATACCAGCATTGAAGTATTTAACCACACCCCTTGCTCTCCCTTTAACTCCTTAAAGGTACAGATCGCAGCTAACTAAGGTGCATTTGCAATTCTCTATTAACATAATAAAAAATTCATACACCGAGACTGTAATAATAGCAGGCTTTGAAAATGAAAGAAAAAAGCCCAATATTTTGATTATTAAACTGTATAAAGTAGATAAATGTATAAAATATATAACATATAAAACATAAAAATAACGGTGTTCAACCTACAGCATAAATACTAATACTAATAATGGAAGCACGATGCTTCCTAATCAAAGATTACCTATGGATACATTGTATCTTGCCTGCTTTCAAGTAAAATAACTAATATAATGAATATAATAAATGTACTGTCCTAAACATCTAAATAACTAGAACAGCTACCCAAGAAAAATAATATTAATCATATCTCACTAAATAATAAAAATAAAAATAATAAAAATGTAGAAATATAAAATATGACATGTAACATATAATATAACATAAATTTAGGTTACTCGGTATAGGTTTAATACTGTCATTGAATAAAACAGGTCTAAAAGTTAGCGTATCTAGACCTAAAATTAATAAATAATAAAATATGGATCAATGATATTTATTTTTATTTATTTATTTTATTTTACATTTGTTGACCGGGCTAGTCTAGCTGGATATATGTCCATTTTCAGTAGAGGCCCGGGGAGAAAAGCTCCACACAATTCAAATAAAGTTCACATTACAAAAGTACATATTTAAAATGCAAATACATTTTCTTGAACAGAGAAGAGAAGTAATAAGAGGTTGCAAATTTATAAAGTACATAATGAAGGTTACACATATTTGAACAGACTTAGTATAGTTAATAAGAAGTTACATATAAATGTTATTGAAGAGTACTAGTTAAGAAAAGAGAAGAAAGCAGAAGTGTCGATGTAGGTAAGAAAGGAAGATAAGGAAAATGAAATGGAGAAGCAGTTAGGTAATAAATCTAGAAGTAATATGGGTCACTTTTAAAGAATCCAGTACTAGCTAGGACTGTGATGGAGGGAAAGCATAGTAGTATTTAATATGAAATAGTTTAAGAGAATAGAGGCATATTAGTTAGAAAGATTAAGTAATTTCAGAGATGAGAAGGTAGATAGATTCAGGTAATAATGGATAAGTTGGTCAGTCAGGTTTAGAACAGGGGCACATCCAACGTGTTTTCTGGAAGAGCTTAAGTTTATTTTTAAACAGAGTAGTAGAGGGAAGTGTGGTAAGTTCAGAGGGAAGTAAGTTCCAGGTTTTTCCAATAGAAATCGAAAACAGAGAGTCTCCAGCTCTATTATTTGATTTGTTGATGTATACAAGAGATTTTTGTGATGATCTTAGAGACTTAAGGTTATCATAGGGGTGAATAAGATTAGATAGGATGGGTGTTTTGTCAGGTTGATAAAGTATTTTGTGGACGATGGCCAGTTGATTGAATTTCAGATGCTGGTGAAATTCAAGCCACCCAAGATGCATAAAATAATAATCATGATGTATAATCATAGCAAAAACTAATAACTATTAACCCTCCACCACTGTCGACTAATAAAGAGTTATGAAACCATTAATTTGTCAACTCTCATTTTTCATTTTTTGACAATAAACAGCTAGTCACCTCTTCAAACTTTTAAGTTTTAAAAAACAACTAATGGATAACGAGCTGTTAACAAACAGGCATTCCCGGATTGAGTCCCACAGCAGCACAAATCATTTTCCATGGGAAATCTGTATATGAACATAATTTTAACCTACAGAATAACAATTAAATGTGAACTGGAGTACTACATTAAATGCACATGTGAAGTGTTAGTGTCATAATGAATAAGGCACGTGTACGGAAGTCTAAGCACAAATAAGCAGCAGTAAGTGTATCCAAGTGCACTTGCGCGAGGGTAAGCATTGCCCATACAGAGTAAGCAAAGTAGAATCTAGTGAGTGTAAGAAACTGTACCCGGAGATTAGCAGTGCTTACCATTGTGCAAACCTATACAAAGCCACTTACAACCGCTGTAAAGTGCCTTAATCACTCTGGATACAATGGCCCAAGTTCCGCCCAGCAACAAAATAAACTGCCTCAGCAAGGCTCAGACCCAGGAACCTGTACACTATACTCACAGTAGTTAACCAAAAAGCCATCATAGCAATAGATAACTGAGATTTAGGCCATACATCCCATATACCCACATGGATTTATATATATATATATATATATATATATATATATATATATATATATATATATATATATATATAAATATATATATATATATATATATATATACAGCAATATGTATATGCATGCAGATATACACACACACACACACACACACACACACACACACACATATATATATATATATATATATATATATATATATATATATATATTTATATATATATATATATATATATATATACGCCACAAAAATTGACATAAAACCAAAGGAAGCCGATGCACAGATCATTTTGGCTGGGGTGTGTACATACCCAGAATACAAGTGTTAGAAAGCCTGATGACCCATGGGTTGAGACAACATATGACATGGGTCCCATGAAGTGGAGAGTGGGCAGCATGTAGTGGTGTGTTCAGACCCGATCTGCACCCAGAGTAAGGATAGGTGCTGTAGAGAAGGTGCGGGTGGGGGAACTGTGGGTAGCTAGTTATGGGTCTAGGTGTGCAGATGTGGGTCTATACAGACAGCCCCAGGGATGTGAGCAAAAGTGTTCATTGAGCAGAGGCGTCGCCCAACGAGCAGCCATACCCACTACGAGTCTCACTGCAGCAAAGTCTAATCTACATGGCAAAGAATGGAATGACCAGATGTAGATGTATATATGTAGAGGAATGTGTGTGTATATCTACCCATAGCTAAATGGAGAAATACTTCTCCCTCTCCGTAGTACAAATGTATAAATACAGAGACAAAATACATATACATACCCACATATAGATATGTACATATGCAGACACCCATACACCCATATGTTGTTAGAGATATATAGACAGCAATATATAAATATATACATGTATGCATACATATACATATATACCTGTATATAGTAATGTAGCTATATATATATATGTGTGTGTGTGTGTGTGTGTGTGTGTGTGTGTGTGTAAATATACACGTAAATAGCTAGGATATGATACAGCAGTCATGAATTACATATGTTCACAGGCCATGCAAATGGGGGTGAGGGGTCCAGTCAACAAACGTGTAACACATAGCATCAACCATTCCCACCTAGACAGGTGAAACATTCACACGATACAAGTAAACCAACACACCACTGCTTTCCAGACTACAGGCAAGATACTACCAGTGGGAGAGACCTGCCAAGTCTAATCTTGAAACAGACATCAATGTCCCTTGTGGGACACCCCAAAAATTAAAGATCATCGGAGTCCGTCCCTATAATGATACATCTAACCAGGCTGTAAATGTACATGGACCAGTAGGTTGTGCAAGCCTGATCACCCATGGGTCGACACAATATATGCCATGGGTCCTGACAAGTGGAGAGTGGGCAGTGTATAGTAGTGTGGTTAGACCCCACCTGCACCCACAGTAAGGGTGAGTGCTGTAGAGGAGGGGCAGGTGGTGGAACTACGGGTATGCAATTATGGGCCTAGGTGTGCAGGTGTTGGCTGGCGCAGTTGTATTAGGACCGCCCCTGGGATGTAAGTAATATTGCAGATTGGGCAGATCTTACGCCCATACCTCTCAAGCCCTAAGAGCAAAACCACTGGCCAGAACCTAAACCGCTGGGGGAACAAATAGGGACAGAAAGCAGAAAGCACATATTCCACTTCTTACAACCTTAGAAAGCTGATAGAATAATAGGTTATGCATTAGCATGACTTGACTGAAGGATGTGGGGTCCTAAACCTGATTACTTGTCTGTATTTAATGGTATCAGTTCCCAGCTATTTGCCAGACAGGTGCAGATTGTAAGAGGAACACACCAATAGTATGAAGCAAACTCTGGACAGGCCATGGATTTTGTACAGTTGACAGGCATGCTTACAACTAATGGGCAGCCATTCCCGATATGGGTCCCACCGCAATGCAGTCCAGTTTACATGGTTAAGTATGGTACAACCATATGTGTTGTTGCATAACCCACTACACAACACCTAAGAACACATGGTCACAACACCCCACTGTAGGCATGTAAGCCGATGAAATAGGTATCACAACGTATTATTGTAGTCCTCACCCCCACCAGGGGTGTGAGTGTCTGATGCAAACACCAAATGCAGTGCATATGCACAGCTGTTGTCGTAGACAACATGGCCAGCTGTGGACCTTTCCTGCAGCCATCTTGCACATCCCTGGATAATCCCCCTACTAACACCCCCCTTTGTGCCCCATGCACACCACATACCTATCAGCCCCTGTTCCATTTCTATAAATGTCTATGGGTACACGTAGGTGACACCCTCTTACCCCTTTATATTGCCAGTATCTGGAACCCCAACCCACATGTAGTATCACAGCTGTCCCACAGGACACATGTAACTAACACATGAAGGAACACCACAAGCACATCTGGAGCAGCACAGGCTCACCACCTTGCAACCCCCCCCACCTCACACACTATACCACTACATCTACTAGTGATACTGACACCTCTTGCCCTGCCTCACATAAAAATCCCAACATCCGACATACCTTCCCTATTGGTTGCCCCCCCCATCCAATTATACCTACAGGCTACTATACAGTTACAATGTCACCCCCACTACCTACCTGCCTACTCCCTAGCTATTCGCCTCTACTGTACCACACAGGTATGGGATAACTACACCTACCCCGAATACCTGCATGTAACCTACCCAGACCTGTGAAACAGGAATCCTACCTCACCTTAAACCGACCTTTGTCAATAGTCATACCTGACATGTAAACCTGACCTAAGCATGGATAATACTGACAGTTCAACGTAAACTAAGCATGAATAATGGGGTATGTAGCTATGTTATGTCTGTTACCCTCTATGAATGTGAACACCCCAGTATTAAATGGGATACGTAGCTGGGGTCAATGTAGAGCTCTACATACCGGGTCACTGCTGACAATGGACAAGCATACAGTCCTACTGTCCCGGTTGACAGATGTGAACAAAATGCATGACGTTGCATGTGTGTATGCAGGAACAAGCGGGTGTAAGCCTGTTTGGCCACTGGTATGTGAGTACCACACTGGTGAAGCACTGTAGAGGCTAACTGAGTGCAAGACACCACAACCAGAGGTTAGTAATGCTGTGCCTCATGCAAACAAGCGCATACCCACCTACAAATATTCTACAGTGCCTTAGTCACCCTTTAGCCAACAGCTGTTGTTGTGGCCATTAACAAAATAATCTGCACTGCCAGGTTGCAAACCCCCGACCCTGCACACTATAGTTGACGTGAGTTCCAGTAAGCCATGGCAGATACACATTCAGCTGCTATGACCACAAACACATCATCCAGCACAGGCACCCAACAGTATAGGAAATGTATATAATTATGTAGATGTATGTGCGTGTGTATGCACAGATATAATATGTACATATATATATATATATATATATATATATATATATATATATATATATATATATATATATATATAAAGAATGTACATCGTGACAATAAAGCATACAGAAAGAATGAGAAGGAAAACAACAGCAACACCTGTCATCTTATGTCATATCAAGCTGGGCAGGGGTGAGCAAATCATTGCTTTTCAAACCACAGGCAGGATACTACCAGTGGAAGTAACATTGCCCACCTGCTAAGTCTACCTTGCAAACAATTACAAGGTAGTCCCTGATGGGACTACCCAAAAAGTGTGGGTTGTTTGGACTTCCGACCAGTACACAAGCCAGGGCAGGTACATTCAAGGACTAAAAGGTTTGGAGAGCCTGATGATACACGGGTGGAGACAACATATGTGTAGGGTCCCTAGCGCTGGGGTGAGGGCAATGTGTGGAGGTGAGTTATGGCTGGGATAGCAACTGGAGAATGGATGGTTTGTGTGTATGTGGAACTCAGGTGGGGTGGAGGAACCATGGGTATGAAATATGGATTCAGGCATGTCAGGGCTGGATGGCCCAGTTTTAATTGAACCACCTCATGGAGGTCCGCGAGTTTGCTATACATATATATGCATGCACACATACATACATCTATATGTAGAAGTACATTCCCTGTACCACATTCATTCCTTTTGCATACATAAATAACATGAAAGTGCCCCTACAAACCTCAACAGTAGATAGAATAATAGGTTGTGCATAACCATACATGTAATAGGTTCATAGGTAGGTACTAGGCTATCTGCCGAAGGGCATTAATAAGCCTAACCAAGGTGTGTCAGCTCACGCTGCCCCATTGATCAATTTACTGGGCCTCTGTCAAGCAGAGCTATTGAACTGATCCCACTATGTCCCAATCTTTGACCCCGCCACCCCCAATTATATTGGGCTTTGGCTAGACTTCTTACATTAAGAGGTCGAGAGGTATGATTCTTGTGTATGTTTAGTTGTGTTGTTTGGCCTCTAAGGCTCAAGTCATGACTGAATGGAGTCCTGACTTGTTGGAACAGTCTGCATACTCAGTTAACAGATGTTAAATAAACATTTATTCATAGTCCAGACAGAAAAGCCGGTGACTCCCTTCTCCACACTGTGGCTTATATATCCCAACTCAATTACCTTTGTAACAATACAGGCCTTACTTAAACTGTCATGATATATATATATATATATATATCTGTGTGTGTGTGTGTGTGTGTGTGTGTGTGTGTGTAAATATATATATATATATATATATATATATATATATATATTTATATCTTTGCAATATTTCCACGATTCTGCTGGGATATAAACATCCAAGGCAAAATAAGCTGTTGTTTTGTTTCCGTTGTATATTGCAGTACTATAGTATTGTATGTAAATGTAGAACAGAAACCTCGGACTCTCCACGTTACAAAAATAATTTATTTAGAAGAAAAGACAAACGGTGAGCGCTTTCGCGTATGCTCTGATACGCTTCTTCAGACAATATAAAACTGAAAACAGTCAGCATATTTATAGGGAGGCATAGCTTAATGAGTATAATTTATAATTAATTAATTAGCTGATAATTCAATTAAAATAATCACTTTTCTATAAAGAATTTAAAGCAACACAACAATAGAAAACACTGAATGTAATGAGACATATGTTTAAAAATATCATTTTCTATGGAAAGTTTTTAAAACAACACAGCTATAAAAGCATTGAATGTAATGAAGCATACATAATTTTATGTCCATTTAAAGTTATCTGAGATTCACTTAAATATGTATCATCATCAAGTATAGCGTAATATACAATATATAATCCATCTTCATTCGTACCCTTTCTTACATCAAAAAACTGTTGGGTGATAGTTGTTGATATGTATCATAAATATTATAAATATAAACATAAATATTGTAGATGTATATATATTCAGATAATCAAACATTTAAAAACGCGTTTTAATAATAAATAAATATACATAAAATGAAGTAGATGGATGAATAAATAAGTAAATAAATAAAAATATAAATAGATATATAAATCAAGTAGTCATAAATGGACTAATTAATTCTGATGTCAAGAATTTTTTAAAGAGACATTCTTATCTGAAACATGCTTATTAATTTTATATATCATATATTATAATATCAAATGTGGATATAAACATTTCATAACCAACATATATAATATTATTATAAACTCATAGTTCATAATTCTGATAATTACCCTAAGCAATGAATTAATAATAAACTATAGTTTAAATAAGTTAGTCAAATAGTCAATGAGTATATTATAACTTATTGGGAAACCACAATTTTTGATAGGACACTAGAGAAAAAAATAGTATAAAAATGGGCATCAATATACTAGTATAAGAGTAAATATATGTGCAAATAGATGATCATGTGGTTTGTAAACCTTAATGATATTAATATTGGAGTAATATCAGAGTAGAAACTAAGAGAATAAGAAAATAAAAAATGTGTTTTAAAGGTGTTTCAAAAACTACATTTGTTATGATATCGTCAATAGTTCATAAACCAATATGAATATATCAATAAAGTAAAATAAAATAAAATAAATAAGTATGTGATGAATAAATAAATAAATAAATAAGTAAATGTTTCATACATTAGATATAATTTATAAAATTGTTTAAACATTTTTATTTAAAGAATTTATTTAAAAATGCTGTATGTCACAAAAAGTATATGATGTAATATATCACAAAAGAATGTGAAACATAGGCAATATAATTATCTCCGATTATTTAAAAAATATCTTATTGTAATATAATTATTTAATCCTGGAGGATAGTGGCCTCTAAGTCTGAGAATCCATTTCAACTCATTTAGTTCTATTGAATTTGTATGATCACCACCTCTAGCATTAACTTCCACTATTTGTAATACTCTAAAAACAAAAGAGTGTGAGGGGTTAGATATAATATGTTTAGCTAGGGCGTTTAACTCATTCTTCTTTTTGATATCATATAAATGATTATATATTCTATTTCTCAGTTTCCTTTTTGTGAGGCCTATATAAAATGCGGGACAGCATTCACAAGTGGCCAAATAAATTAGGCCTGAAGTATCACAATTAGCCCTAAATCTTGGTTTGAAAACATAATTAAATTCTGGATGTGTATAATCTTGTAGTTTAGTAATGAACTTGCAGTAGTTACAATGCTGACAAGGATGAGTCCCAGGAAAATGAATTAACTTTTGTGAATCATTATTGGTCAAACCAGATCTATCACATAACAAAGATTTCAAATTTTTATTACTCCTATAAATTATATGTGGATTTCTGCCTACTACCTTTAATGTAGGTTCATCTATCAGTAAGACTTTCCAGTTATTGAGTAATATTTTCCTAATGTTCTGAAAGTCATTTGTATAAGTTGTGATGAAGGATACTTTCTCCTTATAATTATAATTATCTCTTTTAAAAGCAGGGAAAAATTATTGTCTTTTATATCATTAGATTCTAAGTTATCTTGAGGCAAAATAGTATTCCTAACTTTCATTATTAAATCATAATCATAACCTCTTTCTAAAAACATATCTACCATATTGTCTGCCTCTCTTGTTAAGTCCTCTTTATCAGTACAGATTTTACTTAATCTAGTAAATTGACTTCTTAATATTCCTTTAAAAATATGCCGCGGATGCATACTATCATATTTCAAAATTGTATTCCTCCAGCATTTTTGCTTGTATAATGTAGATACCAGTCTCCCATTCCTGATGTTTAAACTAACATCCAGGAAGTTTATTGATAAGTATGATGTTTCAAGTGAGAATCTAAGAAATGTGCTTGTAGTTTCTAAGTATGCTTTAAAGGAAATAAAATCTTCCAAGGAGCCATCCCATATGATTAAGATGTCATCCACAAAACGCCTATAGACTAAGACTTTATTAAATAGGGTGTGTTGAAAAACATGGTTTAATTCCCAGTGATGCATAACTAAATTTGCATATGTGTTTGCACAGGGGGTACCCATAGCCAAACCACACGTCTGTAGGTACAGGTCACCCCCAAATGCAAACACATTATTGCTGAGAACCAGTTCTAATAGTTGACAAATTAAAATATTTTTGTTCCCATCTATTGTTAAAGTATGTTGTAACAATTCACGTATTGCTTCAATCCCTTCTTCATTGGGAATTGAAGTAAAAAGACTTTGTACATCCATTGTAATAAGTAGATGTTTATCTTGTATGAATGTAAAATCAAGTGAATGTAGATAGTCTAAAAGCTGGTAGGTGCCCTTAAGGATCGTAGGAATAGCATCAACTAGAGGTCTTAAAAAACATTTTCTAGGTAAATTGATATGTTCTCAGTTATCCATTTAGCTCCAGATACTATTGGACGCATGGGTGGTGGTTCAATTCCTTTGTGCATTTTTGGTAGCCCTTTAATAATAGGGACAACAGGAGTATCAATAGAGAAAAATTCATATAAACTATTGGGTATCTGGTAACACATAAGCAAATCATAAAGGTCTTCCTTAACTGTTTTAATTATTTCATCTAACTTAACTTGATTAATTAAAAGATATGTGGCATCAGCATTAAGCATTTCATTCATCAAAATATTGTAATCAGATGTATCAAATAAAGCTATGCCTCCCCCTTTATCTACTGGTCTGAAGGTTAGAGAATAATCATGACTGAAATTTTTTAGTGACTTCATGCAGTCACCTGACATATTAAAGTAAGCACATTTCTTTTTTCCATTGTAAAAATAGTGATAAAAATCAGTTTCACATAATTTAACAAAAGAATCTACATGATGAGGCATAATTGGTACAAAAGAGCTTTTCTTTTTATAAGGAAAAGAATTAACAGCATTATCAGAAGGTATCTTCGTTTCCTTTGCAAAGTGTAACTTCAAAGTAACAGAGCGAGCAAAAAGACGCAGATCTATTAAAACATCTGATAATTTGCTCCCTTGTGAGGGGACAAAAGACAGACCATTATTTAATAAGACAATGTCATTAATGTTTAGAACATACCTAGACATGTTAAAGTAAAGTGTCATTGTTGTTTCTGCCTTCTGGGCTGATACGCATTCGTTTCGCCGGAGAATTTTCTTTTTCTGGATTCCCAGCTGTTCTTTCTTCCCTTCGAGAATGATGGTTTCCTGATAGGTAAGGGTAAAAAAGGTGTATTACTTTCTTTCTGGCGTTTACTGATAGCTCCGGCATCGTGCTGCAAAGGTCTAACTGCTTTATTCGCTTCTTGATTAGGAAGCGGTGTAGAAATGAGAGCAGAGTTCGTAACAGAAGCAAAAGTTTCAGGTGGCGTGGTGAATGATTCAAGGGAAGTGTCTTTGCGAGAAGCAAGCAAAGGTTCTGATGTCGTTGGACCAATAGGAATTGACGCTATAAGTGTACGATCCAGCGGCGCTAAACTTGAAGTAGGATTTTTTCTCATGGAATAATTATCAGACCTCCTAGGCCAAACAAAGACACTGCCCGTAGAAAAGTCCCTGAAATCATGTTGAAGCTTCCTGAGTTTAGTTTGCTGAAGCTTCATAGCATAAGTGTTGACTTGACAGTACATATTCTCTAATTTCCGCAAACAGAAAGAGTCAGGAAAATTGTCACGCAACTCAGTGTTGATGTCATTTACTTTAGATAGTAGCTCTTTTTCAAGTGGTTCGAAATAATCAATTATGAGCTGCATATATTTGTGGCTAGCTTCAATATTTATATCTTGCCATTTGTTAAGTAATGTTGGGTGCGTATCTCCGTATGTAGGCATAACCAGGATACGCATCCCACGTGGGATAAGCTTGTAGTGTAGGCACGCCTCTAGATGTTTGCTTTGCCATATCATCCTCTGCAACTTATATAGATCATTTTCAAGCACTTTTACATTGGAGTTAAAAAGTTCTAAATTGTCTATATTAACTTCCGTTGTATTTGGAACTGGAACGTTCAAATCCAGAGCCAATAAAGGATTTGACTTACATGAAGTAATGGCAGTCCATTGCTGTTCATTGGTTAGTCTCCTCGGTTCTGGGTTATAGTCCAGTTCGACATCTGGGTTCGCCATAACGTGTGCTGTAGAGATCCCAAAGCAGCCAAACAGGTATAAAAATACAGACGGATCTCAGTCAGCTAAAGAGTCTGAAGTTAAATAAAACGATGAAAATGTAGAACAGAAACCTCGGACTCTCCACGTTACAAAAATAATTTATTTAGAAGAAAAGACAAACGGTGAGCGCTTTCGCGTATGCTCTGATACGCTTCTTCAGACAATATAGAACTGAAAACAGTCAGCATATTTATAGGGAGGCATAGCTTAATGAGTATAATTTATAATTAATTAATTAGCTGATAATTCAATTAAAATAATCACTTTTCTATAAAGAATTTAAAGCAACACAACAATAGAAAACACTGAATGTAATGAGACATATGTTTAAAAGATCATTTTCTATGGAAAGTTTTTAAAACAACACAGCTATAAAAGCATTGAATGTAATGAAGCATACATAATTTTATGTCCATTTAAAGTTATCTGAGATTCACTTAAATATGTATCATCATCAAGTATAGCGTAATATACAATATATAATCCATCTTCATTCGTACCCTTTCTTACATCAAAAAACTGTCGGGTGATAGTTGTTGATATGTATCATAAATATTATAAATATAAACATAAATATTGTAGATGTATAAATATTCAGATAATCAAACATTTAAAAACGCGTTTTAATAATAAATAAATATACATAAAATGAAGTAGATGGATGAATAAATAAGTAAATAAATAAAAATATAAATAGATATATAAATCAAGTAGTCATAAATGGACTAATTAATTCTGATGTCAAGAATTTTTTAAAGCGACATTCTTATCTGAAACATGCTTATTAATTTTATATATCATATATTATAATATCAAATGTGGATATAAACATTTCATAACCAACATATATAATATTATTATAAACTCATAGTTCATAATTCTGATAATTACCCTAAGCAATGAATTAATAATAAACTATAGTTTAAATAAGTTAGTCAAATAGTCAATGAGTATATTATAACTTATTGGGAAACCACAATTTTTAGTACTATAGTATTAGAGTTACGAGAAGATAGAGGGAAGGGACGAATCTGCAATAATTCAGAGTTGTGTATTCAGTTTTGAAGTTAGTGCTGTTCTCAAAAGAATAAAATGTGAGGACTTTCCCATTATGAAATATTTGAATAATTCCTGTGATTTGCCGGCTACGTCAACGCCAATCACTAAACCGGTCCTATTTGTAATATAATGTTGCCGAACTCGTACATCATTGGTTTACATGTGTAACGTGTGCGTTATCTTATAGTCTTATTTATCAATTTAGTTTAGTGTCTTGTTAACTGGAGTAACGAACTAATAAAGTATAGAGTCTAACCTTGAAATAAAGACATGTGTCCCAGGTAGGACAACCCAAACATTGGGAATAGTGTCCTAGTGGTCACTCGTCACCAATGTTTGTGGACTAAAAGGTTGGGATGTCTGAGGATACTTGGATTGAGTCAACATGGGATGGGTCCAGAGGAGTAGGGAGTGGCCAATGTGTAGTGGTGTGGATACACCGTGTTTCCAACTGGAGAATGTACGACTGATGTGTCAATGACGTGTTGGGGTAGGTGTTTGGGAAACTAGGATCCATGGGTATATGGGTATACATGCAAATGAAGCAGCACAGCAATAGTGTAGTGGATCGAGCACCCGCCTAATGAACAGGCATTCCCAGTTCGAGTCCCACTGCAGCACATATCATTTTCCATGTGAAAGCTGTATATGAACATATTTTTACATCTTTTTGCCATAAAAACTACATAATAACATTTAAATGTGAACTGGAGTACTGCTTGAAATGCACATGTGAAGTGTCAGTGTCATAATGTATTTAGGCAGTAGTAAGCAGGTTTAAGGACAAATAAGCAGCAGTAAGCATGTTTAAATGTGTTTGCATGGGGGTAAGCACTGCTAAAGTCTGGTTACAGTTTCTTATACTCAGTTACCTGCTGAATTGCTGTGTAGGCATTGCTTAGCTCCACGCAAACCCATGCAACCTTGCTTACAACTGCTTAAGAGTGCCTCAGTTACTCTGTAGCCAACGTCCCTTGTTCTGCTCAGCAACAAAATAAACTGGCTCTCCAAGGCATGAACCTAGGACCCTGCATTCAATACACAAAGGGATTTACCACTAAACCATGGCAGATATACATAACCTGAAGTTTTCACAAACATTCCCTACAGCACAATCAGTCAACAATACAGATAATGTATTATTATGAGACCACATAACCTGTTAATGCAAGACGTCTGGACAAAGTATACCACACTGTGGGTACAAATAAGGATATATGTCAACTAATGCTCTATTACACCAAATTGTTGCTAGATACACAGTTATATGTATTAGAACACATATGTAGAAGGTGATGAAGTCTGAAACACAAAAGTGTTGCCACTAGTTACTGACTTCAGTGCTGCGATCATCCATGACAATTGCCAAGTGAATGAGGAATAGGCCATAATATGAGCTGGACATGCATGGACATATGGACAGATATATCTGGAAATGTAGACAGATAGACAGCTATATGTAGATATATACATTAATGTATGATTCACAAATAATCATAAACAGCACTTGCATTTGGATACATATGCAATAAAATAAAATTAAATATATATATATATATATATATATATATATATATATATATATATATATGTATACAGATGTATATATCTATAGATATATATATATATAGAGATATAGCCATATGAGATGTATATAGGTACATACACATATACACACACTAAAGGTATCAGTAGCCATACATATGTAGAGGTAGTGTGGAAGTACTGGGTGCAAAATATATCTCGCAGCCAAAAGCCCCTCAGCTGGCACCTGTGAAATGTGTAGTGTGTCAACCATTCCTAGAAATGAGAATACTGACATTAAACATATACCCACCCACAACTCAAAGGACATGACACGACACACAGGTATGCATGCATAGATAACCTGTATTTTTTATTTTATTTATTTATTTATCATTTGTTGACCGGGAAAGTCCGACTAGGTTCCACAGAGCCTGTTTTTAGCGGAGGCCCGGGGAGAAATGCTCCAGATGCATGTCTTTGGAATGTATTCCTGTACTATACAATAATCCTCATCCTCAACCCAAACAAAACAAAAATGCTACTATTTACTCTCACACACAGAGCCACTCCACTGCATTTCACTGTTACATCTCGCAATGGTACTATAATTACTCCTGATTCCACCACAAAACTACTTGGAGTACTAATTGATAACAACCTCACCTTTGAATCCCACATTAACAGCACTATCAAAACAGTAAACAAGAAACTAGGTTCCCTCTACAGGATCAAACCATTTCTAACTCCACTAGCCAGGACCACCATTGCCCGTACCCACTTAATCTCAACCCTACTATATGCTTGCCCTATCTACACAAGACTATGCAAAAGCAATCTGAACAAGCTAGCCAGTTCATACAATAACATTGCTAGATTTGCAACTAGTTCCACCTATAGAACCCATCATTGCAATAATCTGAATCAACTAGGATGATTAGAATTGTCAAATCTTATTCTGTTTAACCAACTAACTATTGCCCATAAGATACTGCATCATCCTACAAATACTCCTATACTTACTAACTTAATCTCTCCCTACTTTAACCTGAAGACCCTGTGCTCACCTAATAAAATACTGGTAAACACAAGTAAAACCAATAATCTAGCTGGAGACTCTCTGTTCTCTAACACAGTGGGCAAAATCTGGAACTCCCTCCCAAATGACCTAACTTCCCTACCCTCAACTACCTTATTTAAAACCAAACTCAAGCCATACCTTAAATCACAATGGCTGTGTCCCTGTGTTAACCCAGACTAACTCCCTTGTCACTAGACACTAATCTCCTCATCCACTTTAACTCAATGATCTTTTACTAACAATATAGTGTGTTAACTCTTTTAGTGTAATATTGACCTATTTCACATACCTCGTATATTATTGTCAGTATATCTATACCCAATTTGCAAGCAAGACCGTGTTTCTTAATTGCTCAGAAGCTAAAAATGTAATTTACTAATATGTACTTGACATTGTCCTTATTGTCTTTTATCCCTTACTAATAGGCTTTGATGTAATGTAATGTACTATTTGTACTTGCCAAATCAATGGTAATGTACCTATGAATTTGTATTTTGTTTTTTTCTATTCTAATGTGTGGAGCTTTTTTCCCCGGGCCTCCACTGAAAATGGACATAAATCCAGTTGGACTAGCCCGGTCAACAAATGTAAAATAAAAATAAATAAAATAATGTATGCCAGTAGTGACACCACATAACGTTGGAAATATGTAATCAGTCATGAATGCAAGGCCCACACAAAACCGTAGATGCAAGCAATGTGTATATATACCATACTATGCTGTTTAGGCCAAGGCCTGCAAGTAGTACAACAGTAGGAACAAGATTTGCCGTCAGGATATGTAACAATCAACAATTACAGATGTAGTTCAGCAGACTACAATTACACCCTGTAGTCAAGCCCTAGTGGGAAAGGTAGCACTTGTGTTAATGTCACAGTATCTTGTACATATCATTGCTTAACCTAACACCTCACTATCACACTGAATAACCCTCGTTTTAACAGTTATATCACTGGAAAGGTGCCATAGCCTAGGTTAATGGCATAGAACCCCCTCCCCCATAAAAGGCTGTACAAGGGCAAGGAACACTGTGTACCACACACTTATCTCAGGAATGTACAAGGGCACAAATGTGTTCACCAGCTGTTGCCCCCATATATATGGGCATGGCTCAATGGTTGGTGTGGGAGTCCATGACATGACTGGGATGATAGCAGTAATGCTAACAGTAAATAATGATAGGCCATTACCTAACACCCCTTCCTGTATCACAGTGGAACAAAGACTGGCATAAATGTGGAGGACAGAGGCAGGAACATAGGGCCATATTTTCATTATTGCTGTTACACATCCCGGAAATTGCTGGTGTTACAGAAGTTGTTGCAGCATACCCATATGCAGGGATACGACATTGAAATACGAATGGATGTAGCCATGTACTGATAGCACTCAACAGACAGAATGCCACAGATATATGTGGGACAATACCTGTATGGTGCACAAACAAAACCTAACAGCCAATCACCCTGGTATCATACAGATAAGCCCACAGTTGATAGCTATGCAGACAGACACTATTCCATGAAATTGTACCATGCACACAGAAACCCTATAAGAACAGCAAGATACATTGCACACAACAACACTACTCACGCGGTTGTTAGGTCTGGAACCTTACCCAAATGTGGATATGGCCTGTGTCTACAGGTTCTGCTGTAAGAGGTATTGCTAACTGCTGTCTGTAACACTGATGTCCTCACACAGGAAGGATGTCTTCCATACTGTAAAGGTGAAGGGACAATGCCCACAGAAGGCAGTAATTTATAGTACAAGGTTGCCATGACAGTGGTTATCTGAAGTACTACACAGCAGGCTGCATGCAATTAGCAACTGGTGGACACTGACTGGTGCAGAACCCACCACCTGATCATGTGCAATACCAACAAAAGCATGCTGCAGTCTATTCAAACCAGCTCAATCACTCTACTGGAGAGACTGAGAGAGAGAGAGAGAGAGAGAGAGAGAGAGAAGAAAATAAAACACGTCAAGTAGGTTCACAAAGCTCAGGGTTGTGTTACAGTGGAAACTACATAACAGGTATGTGAAACAGATATGCATTTACTGGCATGGTGTATATGGCATAGAATAATTGGATGTATACTGTGAAAGGATGTATATGTGCCATCAGTACATGTTCCTGTAATCCTGTTGTGCTCAACAACTGCACTGGACAGTAGTATTAGTCCCTGTGGGCAGTGGGACATACCTGTCAAATGTGCAGACCAGCAGTGAATAGCAAGGATGTGACCCGTGATATCTGTGTTCTGTAAATTACTGTGGCCAACGGCTGATGGGGGTATTAATACCGCGATGATAGACCCATGTGTGACAGACCACACCATCTGCAGGACAGTCATGTTAGAGTGTAGAATAGCATGCCCACACTGCCATAGCAGTATAATATGCTTATCTAAAGTATGTCACCATATATACCCCCATAATGTTAGTCTGTGTTCACATGTGACACCTGTCTGTGTTGCAGCAAGGCAGAACAGTTCAGCTGTAAAGTAAAGAGGGTACATGAGTGTGGCTCAGATGTTCATACGCACCCCACATACAGATACATATATGTGTGATACATATTCACAGCTGTGTATGTGTACAGAAGCTCAGACAGTTATACATATATATAGGTATATAAAGAACACAAAATGATATCTACACATATATGCACACATATATATATATATATATATATATATATATATATATATATATATATATATATATATATAGCTATATATCTAGATACACATATATATATGTGTACATGTTCCCTGCCATGACATGTGTGAGAGAACTTCACACATCAGTACACAACATGCCTACACACCAGTACATGGCTGCAAGATGGAGTGTGGCATGATGTGTGTAGCCCATGTTGGGAACACATTGCAATTGTATGGGATGGTGGGGTATATATGTTGGTGAAGGGTATTAGGCACATATTGGTATGTAGATCTGGTTGGGTGACAAACAAGACAGCATACAGGGCTAGTATATGACACATGTGGTGGTTAAACACTGTGAATGGGTGATTACATTTGGAATGTGGAGGCCATTGAGCCCCCACATGGGAACAAAGGGAACATGGTGGCCACCCATGGACAGTCACAACAGCATCTACATGGACATAAAGGTGCCTGGGCTGTGTGCCGGGCAGGAGGGGCATGCATGTCGAACTGTGTGTATATGTACTGCATGCCTCCAGGTAATGTAGCATATACCCCATGTCACTGTGGACCTCCCTATACCCAATACCCGCTACCTACCTGGGTGACAGACCCGTGTCTGTGTGTGCTCCATGGGGGGGACACCATCCCCTAAGGTGGTTCCACATGAAGGTAGTGATGGAACAGTAGAAAATGAGCTTCCGTGGTGGGTCATGGATGTGATGTGGACTGGTAACGTGCACATTAGGTTGGAGTGGTGTTCCTGCTGGCAAATAACCCCCTACACATACTGGTGTGTAAGTGTCATGGAACATTTGTGGGCTGTAATAGTCCACACAATCCCAGAACATGTCCAACAGCATGCATAGATATCCCCAATACTACAGAATGGCAGATGTGTAGCAATCACATAGCAGGCCTACCACATGCATATGTAGAAATATAGTGGCAGTGAGAATGGCATGCAGGTGAAATACCCTGTAACAGCCCTGCAACTCTAGTGTCCCCACAGGGAGCATGTCTATAACCACATAGCAGAAGGTGTTGTACAATACAATATATGGCCCAATGGTACACATACCGGACACATACCAGTAGCGTAGTGTAAACATTATGTTGGAGCTGATATGGTGGCGGGAGATGGATATGTGTATTGTATGATGGTAAACTTGACATATGAGTTGCTCAGACATATTTTCATCATTATGTCTTTCAGGGAGTATGGCACATATGAGAAACCATGCGTACAGTGCCGCTGAGAGGGAGATCATCATCAACAGCATGATCCACAACTATAATCTGCTCTTCTCATGGACAAGCATGGACCAGCAGGAGAGAACAGCCATGTGGACTGATGTGGTCTGCAGGGTCAGTGAGGTGGGGTTGCACAGCCGAACCTATGAGCAGGTCTGCCACCATTGTAGTGACCTACTCCGGCAAGTACGATGTCATGCCGCTGCCATGCGGGGTGACCACCTCGCAACAGGAGGGGGCCATAGCATCCATCCCCCCCCTCACCAGAGTGGAGGAGCTGCTCATCAGCCTGGTAGCACCTGCCCACCCACAAGAGCTCCAGACCTATACGGTCATTGAGGTGGGTGCTACTCACACACCCCACATTGAGCATTTAGGTAAGGTTCCAGGGCATATCAGTAGACTACTGTATTGTATGCATCTGTACAGGTAGACCATGCATGTGTGAGATGTGAGGTATGTTGCTGTGTAGTACCAATAAGCAGTAATGCATAAGTTGTAGTATTGTGGACTTCAGCTGTTGTTGTACTCTAATATTGCAGCCACCCTGTAGCAATGCCACAGCTGTGGCCACTGACATCAACTCTATCCCATGTCATTGTAGGTACATCTGGGATACCAGCAGGGCAGCGGCCTGATGTCGGTGAGTATGGTTTAAGATTATGCTTGGCAATTCACTGTGCATGTCATAGCTAAGGTGTAGGCCATCTACACATCTAACACATACCCATAATGCATGCTGTACATGTGCACTGACACAGCATACACCTCACTAATGGGATTACCAGCCTCAAACACATGCAATACACAGTCCATCTCGGACAACTGTGGCTACACTCCAGTGCACATTGCCCAGGCACAGTTGACATCTGCCCAACATACACAGCTATGTCATACACAGAGCAGTTGAACATGCTACATATAACGACATCCCACTCTCTCTGCTAACACATTCTCCAAGGTCCTAAACCTAATTAACACATTACACAGAACATACTGGAAGGATAGGGCCCTATCCTGGGGAATCACCACACTCTGGAACGGACTACCCATACATGTCAGGCAATGCTACTCATTGGCCCTCTTGACAGAAACA
Source organism: Protopterus annectens (assembly GCF_019279795.1). Lineage (NCBI taxonomy): Eukaryota > Metazoa > Chordata > Ceratodontiformes > Protopteridae > Protopterus > Protopterus annectens. The sequence goes on from NC_056726.1 coordinate 577,473,141, forward strand.
CTTGCCAGTTGGATGTGGAATGGGGAATACACCCTGGGCAGCATGTGTGTGCCACAGCCTGACAGGAGCATAGGGGAATAACTTTAGTGGGCGGCGCATGGCAGGGAACCCCTGTGGCTAGGCATATGTAGGCCCCAGGACCAATAGAACAGTACTCACCTATGAACCTCTGTGTACCACAGGCAACATCATCCAGGGCCCAATCATGGTCAATAATGGTATCTAGACTCATCATAGGTACAGGACAATGTTTGTGTGGTTGGTCTAATGGTAATCTACCACTCATACATGCACCACTGATGATGACTTATGTGAATACACATCAAGCAGTCACTAAACACGTGTCCAGACGTGATCCAGGAACACACAGAGGCTGTGAGCAGCAACGGAAACACACCTGACACACAGATACATCCTGCAATGGTGTGCACACCCGTGAAGTATGATGCACAGTACATGCCAGGGTGATGAATGGATGAACAGCAATGCTGTGGACATGGGTGCAGTAGGTTCCAGGGGGAAGGCCATCACCTACAAACAGAAGCCATGCATCACAGCCATGTATAATGTTGGTAACGGGGATTGACTATAGATGCACTGCATGCTGTTCAGCCCCACATGTTCTGCATGCTGACATGTGTGTATTCACAGGTATGTGTGTGATACTGTACTGCACCATCACCTGCTATTGTGTGTGTTATGGGATTGCAGGAGCTGTCTGTAGGTGCTGTCTGGTGTAGTGTATGGGTTGTCATGTATATCAACTGCATGTGTGCAACTTTGTGCGTGTGGCCATGTCTGCACACATGTGTGAGTGTGTGTGTGTGTGTGTGTGTGTGTGTGTGTGTGTGTGTATTTACTGTTTAACGGAGATGTACAGGTCTTACAGTCTGTACCCTGTTTTCCCCTCACAGGTGGCGAGGTAGGGCTGGGCCCCCCCCCACAGGGAATCTGATGTTACTGATACAGACAGTGACCATGAGGACAGATGTGTTGAGGCACAGTAAGGGTCATCAGCTGGGCCGCCAATTGACTACCCACACTTATCCACACCATCCACGAACACAGTCACACTGCCTCTACACACCTCATCACCATTGGCACTAGCTGAGGGACAGCCTACGCTTGGCATGGGCCAGGACAGTGAGGTATCTATGGCACGTCTGTCAGGACACAGCAGCCATAGCCAGATGTCTGCCGAGGTATCACATAGGCAGATGTGCAGGGGTGCTCGTAGGGGCACTGCTGGACATCATGCACCTGGCAGACGTGCAACCCCTATTTCAACCACATGCATGTTCCAGACTGTCATGGAGGCACAGGCATGAATAGAACGGTACACCAGGCAGGGTCTAAGGGTGCAGAGGGCTCATCACACCTCTGTAACTGACAGCATCCATGACCTAGCAGGTGCCATCCATAATTATACTGAGGTCATGGATAGACGGTGAGGTGAGACATTGGAACTCATCCAAAATGTCATGTCCATGAGTCAGGACAGGGCAGGACGGTTGCGATGGCCATGTGGACATATGCCAGCAACACCAGCAGCTGGAGGTCGCCATGGATGTCCAAACCATCACAGCCACTCAGCCCCAGTACTGTGGGGGGGCTTTCCACAACCCGTCAGAGCAGACCACATGCATGTGGCCCTGGCCAGTCCCAGGAGGGACCTGGCTCCAGTGGATGTCTGTCAAACACGGGGGACAGTACTCGGTCTGGCTCTATACCTGATACTGCCTGTAGCACCTCTGCCAGGCACAGGTCCTGTGTCCATGGACAGAAATGGTAAACTGCAAATGCTGCCAGGTACAGTCTGCAGCTGTCCCACAATTCCCTGTATAGGGCAGCCACATGGAGAAACTGTGTACATGCAGACACACACACATAAACAACGAACCTAGGGCAATCACATACCTGCACACACGACATCACCAGTGGCCCATAACAATACTCAGCCCCCTCACACACACACACGTTGTCAATTGTATGGCACAGACTAGGCCTCTGGCAAACCAACACACCCTGTGCATATGATGATACCTGTGCCACTGCCTGACATCCATAACATCAATGAAGGGACAGGCTAACATGGTTCTGATGCACAGGGTGAATGTACAACACTGTAGCAATGGAATGATGTATAGCATGTTGTCAGCAGTAAAGTGAAATGCTAATATCATGGAAGGTGTAGCTGTGCAGCCATGATGCATCCTAACTTTAATTAACAATGTTGTATTGTTGTCACCAGTATCTGTTCAGATTGTGCTGTGTGTGTCCATGTGCCACAAGGCTTAATGGGTGTAGTGGTGTCAGCAGGCCTTCTACAGTAGACACCAGTGAGTGTAGTGGGTGGTACACATGCCATGGCTGGGTACAACATACAGTGCCTTTGGTTAGGATGCAGTACATGTACAGGACTGTACACATGGAGGTATGTCCCCATGCAGGTAACACATCTGTAGCACATGTAATCCCACCAAGACAGCATAGGCACAACCACACAGTGGTATATCTGTGGTCTGCAATGTGGATGGCATTGAACATGCTAACAGCAGGGTGTATGTCCCTCTCCCCACTCCACTGTGATTATCACCTTAGTAACATGTGTGTGCCAATGCCGGTGGCATAGCCCTACCCTTAGGAGGGTGTGAGGCACTCAACTACTGTGAATGGTGTAGACAACAACTAACAACCTGATTACATACACTGTACAGTATTACAGACAGCTATGTGGGGGGATAGATAAAATAGTAACTGCAATTATGGCAGTCATGTCCACAACAGCCACACCCAGTGAGTTATAGCAACCCCAGTAGTGCTGCACACCGCAACAGTGTGGAGGAGGGCACTGACACATCTATGACCTGTGAAGGACTGTATGTCTACAGGATGGCGCCTGTGGTATGTTGGCATATGCTAAGCAGTCCTGGGTGGAAACATATCCTGTGAACGGAGGTAGATCCCGTAACAACTAAACACATTCCTACAAGTGGGATGGTGTACAAAAGCCTGCTATGATGTGCATAGGCATTGTGCACCTCCTAACCCTCATCTACACCTGTCATGATTGGGTTGAGGAGGTATACGGGGTTCAGGTTGTATTTTCTGCCTTTGACAAGTCCAACATTGGCAGGGTCCCATGTGTTGAGATAACCTGTGACATTGGCCATGGGTTCATTGATGGTATGTTCCATGACCTTGCAGACTACGGTCATCCGGCTACCGGGTGGTAGTTCCCAGCAGACATGGTGGGTTTGTGGATGTCCTTGCCAACATTGGTGAAACCATTGTCAGGTATAGGACTATTGGGTTGTATGAGGGATCCCAGCTACTTACTGCACCTGCCCTGTGGGTTCCCCCAACCATGACATGTCACTTGACTGTACTGCATGATATGTTAGCAATGCCAGCCTTACATCCTACAGGTGGGATGGAGTACTGTTAACGTGTACTGCCCTCGTTGTGTAGGGTCCTGCTTATGGGATCTGCTAAGGTAGGTATTGTATTGCAGGCCAGACGTATTTGGCTTGGGGGGATACCTATCAATACCAGATGTATGTTGTTTAGGTCTCTCAAACCCATTAATGGTGCATGTGGACATATTTGGTGTGGTTAAGTTCCCAGTTCCATCTACAGATGTATGTCCATATATGCCTATATTGATATATATGTGTTCACCTTTGACAGGGGGCAATCATTCCTTTGAATGGCCCTTTCTGCAAACAGTAAAGACTAACCCATTGTTTCTTACTGCACCACAGTTAATAGAACTGCAGTTCTACAGGCACCTTCGCTGACACTCGAACTGCAAGTTGGAATACATATCGTACTGGTGGGGTGCATGATTCCCTGCACCCCCCCTCTGGGGGGCCAGGACCCCCACAACCACCCTACTGTGATATATGAACCCCTAGTATGCACTACAGTGGGGATAGGCAATTATTCCCCATCCCCACTATAGTGGCATCCGCAACCAAATTGCCTAATCTGCAATGAGCTAATGCATACCGACATTCACACATTGCACATTCTATACATGTATTGCAGGATTGTGCAATGTTGGGAACATACTTTAGGCCTACCAGCCTGCAGACACATGGACTTCTTCCTTTGAAAGGTCAACCATATATATGCTAACATATATGCATTCCTAGTGCTGTCTATATGTGGACATGTGGATATATATATATATATATTGTTGGCTGTATGCGTATCTATGTATATGTGTATGTATTGGCTTGTATATATACATATATATATATATATATATATATATATATATATATATATATATTTATTTTTATATATATATATATATGTATATAGATATGTCTATACCTATATCTACATATATAGATATGTTATATCCATTCAATGATGAATATATATACACACACAAATACATCTACATGGTGGAAGACATTCCCTGTAGTGTTGCATACCTGACCTGGATGATATGTAAGTGGAGACATCATGATTATGCATATCTGCCATGGCTTAGTGGTAAATTACTTTGTGTATGATGTGCAGGGTCCTGGTTATGAGCCTTGCAGGACCTGTTTATTTTGTTGCTGGGTAGAACACACAAACCTGCTTACAACTGCTTTACGGTGCCTTAATCTCTCTCTATCCAAAGGGACGTGTTCTGGCCTGCAACAAATTAAACAACTCTGGCAAGGCTCAAACCAAAGACCCTGCACTCCCTAGACAGACAGATGTACCACTAAGCCATGACAGGTACACAGATATTCAATGTTTCAGAAACATATCAGCCAGTCCTGTCATGCAACAGTGCAGAGAATGTTTACCAACACCTATATGTCTGCGTGTGTAACTGTAGTGCAACCTTAACAGATACAACATACCCATATATGTATAGTACACATGTTCATAGGTTCATAGGTTCATACTAGGCTATCTGCCCTAGGGCATTTATAAGCCTAGCCAGAGTGTGTCTGGCTTTCGCCACCCATTTTAAATTAATTTTGCTATGCCCTTTTTCGAGGTTAGTATACTGTGCCTCTGTCTAACAGTGACACAGAAGTGATACCCGGGGTAAACCTATGATCTCCCATCCACTCATCAAGATTCCTCTTGAAGAGAGTCAATGAGGGACTCTGCCTAACCTGGACTGGGATTTTATTCCAGAGTGAAGGGAGCCTCTGGGTTATGAATCTGTCCCTCTAACATGTCATATTTATTTCAGTGCTGAGGTTCAAGTCTCTCGAGTGCGTAGCTCAATGGGATTTGGATTTTCTGAGGTGCAGCATGTCCATTAATTCTTGGTTGGACATGGCCTTATACGTCTGTAACAGATCGCCTCTGAGCAGGCGTTATGCCACTGAGTAGAGCTGGAGTTTCTTTAACCGGGCAGCATATGGCATCTGTTTGAGCCCTTTGATCCTCTTGGTGAGGTACTTTTGGGGTCTTTCCAGTTGCTGCAGGTGTCTGGTAAGGTACATCCCAAAAGGGGCATTGTACTCAATTATGGGCCTGATGAGGGATGAGTAAAGAGGCACGATGACCTCCCCTGATCTAGATGTGAATCCCTTCATGATTAGGTGGGCTATATAAAATGTTTTTCTAACCACTTTGGCCACGTGGTTGTCAAATGAGAGATTGCTATCAACTTGGGTCCCCAGGTCCCTAATTACTTCTTCTGTACTTAATGGATTACCACCTATGTGGTAATTTGTAGGCACTTTGTTTTTGCCAAAGGGGATGACTATACACTTTTTGGCGTTTAGCTTGAGGCCATGGCTCTGGCACCAGTTGTCTGTTTCTATGTTTCTTGTATTCAAATATATATGCTGTTTTACTACCTCTATATACATATATATCACTATATATGCATATATACCTATATATCTGTTAGCAGGTTAATATATCTATATAGGTATATATGGCCATACATCTGTAGATAATTGCAGATTGACAAATACACCAACATCCATATGCACCATTAATGGGGTTGAGAGGCCCCACATACTATACGTCTTGCACGAATAGGCATCCCCCCACAGCCAAACTCCTGCACCCTGCAATACACTACCAAGTACAGTCCGCCTCCCACAAGACATGTAATATGTGGAATCTGTCCACTTTCCCAGGATACAGATACACATACACATATGTGCTGATACAGATACACACACACACACACACACACACACACACACACACATATATATATATATATATATATATATATACATGTGACTACACATACACACGCAGATATATGTACAGGCAGAGACATATGTAGGAGGTGCACACAATATGGAACAGCCAGTATGCCTGCTGTTAACACCTGAATAACTGGACACTGTATGGGCTATACATACAAATGTCAATCATTGCCTGCAACATATACCCATAGAAAGGTCATAGTACAGACACCACACACAGGTTTGCAGAAATGGGACTCCTTTAATTGTGTACCATGAAGGTTACACTTATACAGTAGTCTGGAAAGGTTCACAACTGTTGCAGTCCAAGCCAAGCCCTTCAGAATATACAATAGTGCCGACAGACTGGGCCACAGGGTACCACACAATCAACAGAATGTACTGCAGGTGTGTAGTTCAGCAGCCTCTAACTACACTCTGTACAATCTCCATAGGAGGTAAAGACGTTGTGTGATGCAATGGGTTGTACCCAGAACATATCAAGGCATAACGCATAGAACAGTCTTTATTGCAGGGGGCAGTAGGCTTGCAGTACCCCAGGTCATGTTAGTAGTTGCAATATAGGTGGAGTATACGGTACTGTACATCCACATACCTTGTGACAGCTCACCACTGAGACTCCCACATTTGTAACAGCCTAGGTCATTTAGGGTGCTCCCCACCTGGACTTAATAATACAAGACCATATACCACTGTTACATACACTAGGCTCTGCAGTGCATAAGGGCGCACATGTGTTGTGTAGGTGATGCCCACACATATATGGCCCCAGCCCCAGTGTATGTGCGGGGGATACAACAGCAGTGTACTAATGGCTGCAATGGCAGTCTGATATACTCACAGCCCACTACAGCACAACCCCCTACAGCATGGCAAATGTGCAGAGCTTGGTATGTAGATGGGGGACAGAGGCTGGAACACAGGCATATATGTGGAACACTGTTGCCATATACAAGCAAGGTGCTGGTGTTACAGGATAGCCTGTAACATACCCTTAGTCAGGGAATTGGGGTTAGATATAGACATGGATGTAGCCATGTACCAGTAGCACACAACACACAGACTGCCAGTGTCATATCTGACACAGGGCTTGTGTGGTGGACGGACATCACATGATATGCCTCTGCCCAGCAAGCGGTAGGCCCACAGTAGTGACCTATGCAGACAGACAGCATTCCAAGGTACACTAGTATGTACACACACACACCCTGTGGCACCAGTACTATGCAAAGCATTACACAACTCTAGCCACAGCCTGTCCGTAGTTCCTGAACCACCTACAAATGTGTCCGCTCTGAGTGTGCATGTTCTCCTGTGAGAGATATTGCTACCTGATGCCTGTATCACTGATGCCCACACACAGGATGGATGTCGGTCACACAGGGAATGTGAAGGGACCACAGTCACATGCTGTAGGGATTTATAGTGGGTGCTTGCCACGACAGTGGTAATATGTGTCATTTTATATATATATATATATATATATATATATATATATATATATATATATATATATATATATATGGCTATCTGAAGTGGTATGTGTACGTATATTTCCACCATATGTCCTGGACATGGAGTGTAGCCAAACCCCAGCCCCTACAGGCACAATGTTGTAGTGCAAGGGGATGTCAAGTATGTACAGCAGGTATATTAGTAGCTTGTTGCTACTGTCATTGGGATTGTCTTCACAGACATGGTGTGTGTGGATGCTGATATCTGCTTATAACATGTGTGCCATTGGCTACTAACGGACATCCTACGGACATCATTGTAAAGTATTGCTGCTAGCATGTAATAGCCAAGTGGAGTGCAGCAGAGATATTGGCTACTTTATATGGAACTTCGAACACACCCTGTACAGTCCAGAGGTATGCACATATTCCCTTAGTGCACCACATGTGTACCGGGCCGGACAATATGGATGCAGACAGCCAAGAAGATGGGTATAACACATAATGACTGGTATACATTTGGCACCATAGGTGTTGGAGTCACACACTCCTGTCTGGCCTGACACATAATGACTGCTGGTACAGGGGTGCCATGGACACATACTGCCCACTATATATTGACATACATTTGTACAGGATCCAACTGGTCTGTCTGACATACCTGACATTTAAGGGAGGCCCTGCAGCAGTACATCTGGCAAGTATCTGCACATGACTTCCCACTGGTTAAGTACACTACGCTGCTAGGCATGTAACAATGCACTGTGCAGGCTACAGGCAGACTGGCTCAACATGGGCCTGCATCCTGTATGGGGGAATGCACATGTACTTGCATATATAGCAGGCTCAACAGCCATGTCACAGCACAGGGTAAGATGCACCTGTGTGACAGTGCATTACCACAACCAATGTGAACACAGCCACAGCTGCATATGGTAGGCTAGCATGATATTACACTATATGGACTATCTGTTCTACACCATCCTCCTATGTGCCAGTCACAGAATGTCCCTACATATACTGGGCTGCTACACAGTTTGGTCTGATGGCTGTCTGTGGTTTGGGACATGTGTGTGTATACCATACAGTGGGGCAGCATGTAACATCTGATAGACGGGAAGCTAGGACAATAACATCTACCACAGTCTGTACACAGGCTAAAATACATATTAGCAATACACACACTGCCAACATTCACCATCACTACACAGACCTCAGTACTGTACAAACATCCACAGATTGTCCAGCTTATGCCATGAAATGTAACCCCTACTGTACATGACATGTGTAGCACTCTGATATAACACTGGCTTGTTATCTGATATGATGACACTATTTATGGCGTGCAGCACATATGCACCACTTCATGCACGCCATATGTAAAAACGTTGACAGTGGTGTGGCTGACAGCTCATACACAGGGCCAGTATAGACATGTTGCTGTGATAACCTTGTATATTTTCCATTGTAACGGTGTTTGTTGCAACATATGTCCTATGAGGGATATGAAGTCAGTAACTGTCACGGCCTTCACCATTTACAGACTGCAATCCTCACACTACCGTCTGCATTCCACAGAAGGATGCACTGTGGATAACACATGAAACCATAGGCACAACACTGTCCAGTCTGCAGATGTCCCTGCAGATGGGGATTCCTAATATACATGGAACTGACATGGCAGGTATTACTACATGTATGACAGGCATATCCAGACAAACACTATTAAATCAACATGACTCCAAATGCAGTATAGCAGCACTTACAGTCTGTAGTCAGGTCAGGGACATCCCCCTCCTGTTTGTTGGCCTGTTTCCACAGTGTATGTTGTTGGAGGTGAATCCCCAATCCATATGGGATGCTATTTGTCAAACAACAGATCTAGTTCCTGCTCACAGTAACTGAAAAGGCCCAACACCACCATGAGGTTCTTAGGTATTGGAATGTGTTTTCATGCAATTGGCTATGCGATTGTTACCACAGCTGTTCTACATGCAATCAGCTAGGGGAGGCCTGCAATTCATGCAGAGACCATCAGCTGATCTTGGGCATCACATAAAATGCACATACTGCTGCCTAAGCAAGGCAGGTGTGGGTCCCCACATCCACCAGAAAGGGAGTGGAGGAGGCAGTCAGAGGCAAATACATGTCAGGGAGGGGGTAGGAGTGTAAAACTGAAGCATGTTCGTGACACACACCTACCAGCACAGGGTATCAAACCCCCAACAGCTATGTAGTGCTATCACAGTTCGATGCACTTATTGGATGCACCGCATGGGTTAAATGATGTGGAGCACTCAGAACATATATGTGAGGGTGAGCAATATCTGCAACAGGGATACAGTAGATATACAGTAGGTGTCATACACATGCCTGTCTGCATGCACAGGTGCCAGCGTCACCACAGGCACACTCACACAGGGACGGACACACATTGACACACTTGGCAGGGCCAGGAGTGAAACTTGTCACTAGTGGGATTGCCACAACACATCAATGTGCAGGTATCACATGTACTACATGGGACATATGGAGGGTACGCGAAGATGTCACACATCAGACAGCATGCTTCAGTATGTCCTGGGGGGGTTGTAGTGAGTGTGGTTATACGCACCATACAACACACACACACACACACGAACACACAGGGTGCCAGTTCTGACATGCATGGGTGCATGTCTACACGGGTGTGTGGTGGTCAACTGTGCCAGCAGGCTGTACAAGGGTAGACGATAGGTATACCTTGGCATCTGGACACATGACAATGGTCTGCATTGTGGCTCAGGCCTGTAGTTACTGCATTTGCCCACACAGGTGGGTATTGCATCCCCCATCCAGTCACCTGGGTGACTATTGTGTGTGGCCAATGCTGTACACCACATGCCATGTATGTGTTCCTTAGTCCATAACATGGATGGTGTCTGGGATGTGCACACCTGTACCTGGGGTGTCTGGCCCATGTTGTGAACACAGATTATCATTAGATGTGCCAGTCATGCCCACCTGTGACAGGAACTAGTACTGGGCAGCAGGTTTACCCTTCACCTACATTGATGGCATGCCAACAGCATTCCCTTGAATGTCAGTGTCATCTGTCCATACAGGACATGTTGTCAGGCATGGTATGTCCATTGTGAGTCACATGTGAAGGCACCACAGGTGTCCATTAGGGAACATGGTAGAGGTGCACCATCCGCATGTATGTGCATATTAGACAGAGTTACATGCCCTCTGTAGCCAACTGCTTAGCTACTATCAGTGGCCAATATGCAGTGTATTACCCACGTATTATGCTGCCTAGGCATGTGTGTTCATATGACACATGGGTTGAGTGTGTGCTCTGGGTAATAGTGGGGTTGCTAACTTGGATTGTCTGGCCTTGATGTCACACACACACACACACACACACACACACACACACACACACACACACACACACACACACACACACACCTGTCATGTCTGGGAGTAGAACCCTTACCTAACTATTTTATTACACTACAGCTACGCAGTTATAGTACGTACCACAGACATTACTGGAGTACTATTTCCCTACAGGTGCATTTCACAGTGAATGACATCAGCAGGACTACCAAAGCAGGGCATTTCAACTGTACTGTAAGTGACTAGCCTAAAATGCATCGCTCCCTATACAGACAGTGAGACACACACATAACATCCACAACTGACATGAGTGGGTATAGAACCCCTGATTAAGGTCTATATCACACCACAGCATACAGCTGTTATAGGCAGCACCAGAGGCATTACTAAAGAACTTTCTTCCCAAAGTGTTACTTCACAATGAATGACATCAGCAGGATTGGCAATGTAGGGCATTTGAAATGTACTGCGAGTGAGTAGCCTATGATGCATTGCTCCATACACAGACATTGTAACACACACAAAACATCCAGAACTGCCATGGGTGGAGATGGAACCCTACCACAGTCCTACACCACACTACAGCAGTACACAGTTACAAGGAGCACTATGGAGATTACTGGGCTATGAGTTCCCCAGAGGTGTATTTGTAGGTGAGTGACAGCAGCCCTGACAAAGTCAAGTATGTGTATTGTATGGGGTGTGAGTAGCCTAAAAACATTGCTCCCTACACAGTCAGACACACACAGTTGTCAGGTCTGGGGTTAGAACACCTACCTCACTACTTTATCACACTACAGCAGTATACAGTTACAAGGCGCGCTACAGAGATTACTGGGCAATGATTTCCCCAGAGATATATTTCTAGGTGGGTGACATCAGCAGCCTTGACAAAGTCACGTATGTGTATTGCACGGGGTGTGAGTGGCCTAAAAACATTGCTCCCTACTCAGTCAGGACACACACATACACACAATCTCACACACAGACACAGTTGCCAGGTTTGGGGTTAGAACACTTATCTCACTACTTTATCACACTACAGCAGTATGCATTTACAAGGCATGCTATGGAGATTACTTGGCTATGGCTTCCCCAGAGGTATATTTGTAGGTGAGTGACATCAGCAGCCTTGACAAATTCAAATATGTTTATTGTATGGGGTATGAGTGGCCTAAAATATTGCTCCCTACTCAGTCAGACACACACACACACACACACACACACACACACACACACACACACTATCGCCAGGTCTGGGGTTAGAACAACTACCTCACTACTTTATCACACTAGAGCAGTATGCAGTTACAAGGTGCGCTACATAAATTACTGGGTTATGATTTCCCCAGAGGTGTATTTCTAGGTGTGTGACATCTGCAGCCTTGTCAATGTTGTGTATATGAACCGTACTGAGTGTGAGTAGCCCAGAAAGCATTTCTCTCTATACAGCCAGAGACCAAGACACCCACACATACACACACTCACACAGTTGCCAAGTCTGGGGTTAGGACTACTAACAAACTAGTTTATCAGTACAGCAGTACACAGTTATGGGACACACCATGGGGATTACAGAGATACAGCTCCCCGAAAGGTGTATTTCACATTGGATGACCTCAGCAGGCTTGTCATGGTACTGCTATGGGGAGGGTGGTGTGTACATGGGCCGTAACACATTCATGTTGGGGTTGACATGCCACATGTGGGCACACACAGGGTCATATGCCACAGGTACGTGTATACACCTACTAGGTGGCATCTTCCTTGTGCAGTCATATTGCACAGCTGGCACTTGCAACATGCCATCATGCTGACAGATACTGGTGGCTAGTGCACCTTATGTGTTTGGGGCCCTTTGGCTGTGTGCTGGGTGGGACAGGCCCAGATGTCTTCTTGTCATGGTCACCCTCTTCAACACATCTATGTCTGTCTACCTTTGGCTTATTATAGTGTGTTGTCCTTACATGTATGTCTGTATTCCTATCCACTGTGTATGCAAGGCAGGAGTGGTGCATACTGACATGTGTCTGCACTGAGAACTGCAACTGCCAGATATGTCTGGTCCACTGTTCTTTGCTAACATGGCCTTCTGAGCATGCCCAGTATGGGCTTTCGGTATGTTGTTGACTGACATTGTCTTCATTCCTCTAAGTGTGTGAGCATGCCCAGTATGGCCATCTATACTGCATGTGTGGATCAAGTCCAGGTGGTTTGTACTGCGATGCTGACCTTTGTGCTTTACACCAACAGGTAGCATGCTGTGTCTGCAGGGTATACATCAGTCATTTGGCATTGACTGCTGCTAGATTTCTGCTTAGTGGGGGAGACATCAAATCATTTCTACATTTCTACATGGGGGTGGGGGGGGCACACCTGACTGTTACCATAAGTGTACATGGGATGGTGGGGCACACCTTACACTTTTACACAGTTGCCAGGACTGTACTGGTATGTCGGGTACACCATTTCAGTCTGTAGTCTTACCTATCCTGCTGGCTAGAGGCATACCAGTGTACTACAGATCGTAGCTTTCACTCCCTACATATTAGTTTCTGACTTCCTAGCCTTCACAACTGACATCCAACTGGCTGGCCTGCTGTAGTCTGTCTGTGTAGGGCTGGGGTAGGGTTTACCCATGGGGCTCATTCAGATGCCATAGTACAGCATTTGTTTGTGTTTGCCCACACCTATCCTGCTGGCTGTGACTGTTGTTGGGTATGTGCCCCCCCTCAAATGGTATGTGTGAGTCACTTACCTTGTGGGTGTCCCAGTATTGAGGATGGTGATGCAGGGCTGCCTATGTCAGATGCACATAGTACACTCCCTTTACATGGTTGAGCACAGGTAGTGTCATGTTTGGCATCCCTTTTACTGTATGTGCGAGTTGGAGAGAGGTGTCATTCCCTCGGTCCCTACTGTGTCAGTGCATGTGCTATGCGTCGCCTTTTGGCCAAGGCCAGGGCATACTGGGCATGCCTCCTTCTGCCTACTGGAGCAGGCTCAGGCTGTTCCTCCTCTGAGTCGCTCTGTGCCTGTGTAGGCCTTGGCACTGGTGGGGGGCTGTGTGGCACTGCCCCGTGCTGTTCCTGCTGCAGCTGTTTCAGCAGGATCATATTGTGTAGCATGGCACATACAAAGACAATTTGGGAACATGTAGTTGGTGAGTACTGCAAGGTTCCACCAGATGTTTACAGGCACCAGAACCATGACTTGAGCATCTCAAACACACACTCTATTATGATTCGTATTTGTGTGTGTGCGTCATTATGGAGTTCTTGTTCGGGTGTGTGTGCATTTCTGATGGGTGTCATCAGCCATGGCTCCAGTGCATATCCAGCATCCCCCACTAGGTGACCGTGTGGGATGTCACCATTGGCAAATCTCTGGTACAGCTGCGTCAGATGCCAGATGTGGGAATCGTGGTAGCTTCCAGGGCAGCCAGCACACACATTCATTATTATGCCCTGGGCATCGCACACGACCTGGCAGTTGCTGGAGGGAAAGCCCTTAAGGTTGATGTAGACCCTACCCCTCTCACCTGGTGGTGCTTTAATGCATATGTGCTCACAGTCTATTGCACCCACTACCTCAGGATATTCTGCTATCTGGTGAAAGAGGTGCATATTGCTGGCCAACACCTCATGGATGATGGGGAAATATACATGCTCACCAACATGTGCTGACATGGCATCCATGAACTGGTGGAGTACCCTGGATGCTGATGCCTGTGAAATCCCCATCATATCCCCAGTTGGCCTTTGGAAGGTACCTGCAGCTAGTATTCTTAGACCTACACATACCTTGGTATCCACTGGGATGAGTTCCCCTCTGTTAGTTCTGTGTGTGAGGTGTGGCTGGCACAGCTCAACAATTTGCTGTAGGAGGTCCCTGTCCACCCTATAGCGCTCCACTATCTCCAGCTCATGTAGCCATTGGTAGGTTACCCTGGGTCTGTACACTCTTCTCCGTCTCCTCACTGTGGGTTGCTCAGCAGCATTCACATCCTCTCCACCCTCAGCCTCTTGCACATGCTGGTTTATGATAGCAAAAGCAGCCCCTAGCATTTTTTCTCTTGCTTTTGTTTTGTAAAATTTCCCCATCTGTATACACCGGTGGTGCAGGGTTTTTGGGAAAAACAAGGGGGAAAGGTGTTTGCATAGTTTATAGTGGTGTGCTGGGCTGGGCTGGTCTGCTGCCTTGTGTAATTGGCTGATTCTGATACATTTCACCTGTCAGCTAAGCTAGTTCTCCTTGATTACCTTCCTACTGCTGTTTTCCCTTCCCATTGCCTCCCTGTTTAAGCCCATGTGTGCGCTGCACAGAGTGCTCATACATGCACAGAGCTGCTTTTTCCTAGTTTAACTTCCTTTTTCTTCCTGTAGGACCTGGTGCACGGTGCACACACCCGCCTACACTTTGTAAAGTGTGCTAGGCAGGTTTAGACACACCCCTGGCTTAGCTGTGCTAACCTAGGAGCAATCTCGAGCCACAGGTCTCCAATCCACTTACAGTATGCCTGACACACACCCCCATGATGTCAACTATATCCTAGTCTTGCACCCAGCTATTTATACTCTTACACTCTTGGGACCTGCCTCACATCCTGGGAAAATCTAGGATTCACTAACCTTCATTTGCATAGGATTGCCTACTAATGCATAGTTACATGTCCCACACTGAGCCTCCCCCGTTAGCAACCACTACTCACTGACCAAGATGTCTTTTGCCTGCCATTGACTTGCATGGCAGAATACTGACTTTTGTTAGAATGGACATTTTCAGTTTATTTTATTATTTTCCCCCCGATCCCGTTTGCGCGCCACTGCCCTATGCTTAAACAGCCAGATCGGTGGGAAAAAAATTTAGTTGTTTTATTAATTTTTTAAACAGTTTGCAATGCCAATGGCCTTCTACTTGGCCATTGGCATGCTTCCTCAATGATATGCAGCCTTTATTTGGAGCTGTCATAGTTCTGTTTTGGAATATGCAGAAATGTACTCGGTTAGTAACCGAGTATATTTCTGCAGATTGCACTTGTCATGCATGGACTATTGCAAGCTTCCTGGATTGCAATATCACCTCGTTTGCATAGATTTCTCCAGAAAATGAGGTGATTTGTATACCAGGGCTTAGTCCGTGCAAGATTAGTGCTGGAGCTCTCATTCACACCCCTGCCGGCTGTTCCTGGATCGCACAGCAGACATATTGCCTGCGTGAGCTACTGCACTCATCTTGCTCACTAACAGCTCAAAGTCTTTATCTTTTGTGCTAACTACCAAACTGTCTGATAGATAAAAATTGTATAGACTTTGATGAAAAGGAAGCTTCATTTTGGAAGATATTTAAATGGCATCTATTGATGAAAGTTAACCTTAATCCAAATAGGTAGCCTTAGTATAAATTTCAGTGTACCTGCCATTACTTTTTAAACGTTTTAACCATGTTTTAATGTTACCATATCAGCCTGAATTGAACATTATTATATGATGCTTTGGCTTAAGAAACTTAGTTAATTTCAGAATAAAGATTAAAGGACTGAATTAAATAGAAGTTTGGGGCAATCACTCAACAAATCATCACATGGCAAAGCAATCACAGGACAGTCCCTTTTCCACAAGACTTAAAGGTCAAAGGATGTTTGACCACAAACAGGAGGGTGTATAGTCACCACATGTGCTAATTAACTATTGTGATTGAGGAAATTGCCACTTGCAGATGTGGCAGGACAGCAACTCCATGCACAGACCCACTGTGCCTAGGCATTGGTATATGGCATAGCACCAGTGCTGTGCATGTGTGGAGGAGGGGGCATTTGTGCTAACATCTGCAATGTGTCTATACATTTTAGCTATCTCGTCCACACGGGTTATGTGCTTGTAAATCCAGTACAACAGTTCAGCAAAGACTATTCATGTCATTGCAAGTGGGCCAAAAACCAAAGAAATAACAGTGGTGGCACTTTTATTGCTGTGTGGTCTTATTGTGCATAGAAGATGATTATACCTAAGGTTCCCTGCTGTAAACTTAGATGTTTGTTCACTAAAGATGGGGATGTGTACATGTACATGTCACCATATGTTGTAGCTTGGGAAGTTTTCAACTTTTGGCCACCTCTGCTCCTTTAAGAATGGAGTGTATCCATTTTGTGATTAGTTTCTGTGGAAACAAGTGACAGCCACAACATTTATCAGTGGCTACGTGTTCCATGGCCACATTTTTGACACCTAAAAACAAGCACATAGTAAACATTACTGTGCAATCTTAACTGGAGCTACACAGAACATAGCAAACAGTGTGAACAGTGTACAGTATCAGGCAATTTTGGCCAGAAAGCAAAAGCAATATAGGCCAACAGCTGATCTTGAACAAAAGACAAAAGCAACAGTTGGGCATTGCAATAAAAACAAGCATGCAATCAGTAGTATTAAGCAGGCCTGGCAAGAGATACATAGCACGTGATAAACAATGTAAACAAGGGTATTAGACAATGTTGACCCAAAAACAAAAGTGCTACAGGGCATCAGTTGATCCTGATAAAACAACAAAAGCATTAGTGGACCTTTACAGTAATAAGCACACAATCAACAGTATTAGGCAATCTTAACAGTAAATGTGTAGCACACATTAAACAGTGTACAGTAATGTATTAGGCAATCTTGAAAAACATAATAAAAGTTTTAAAAGGCACCACCAGAACTTTACATGTTAGAATTTGCCTTGGGAGCAAGTCTGCAATAACAGGACCAAATAAAGTATCATAAAATAGTCATTGAGCTAATGACTTACACTGTCAAGATCTTTGATGGTATTTATAGATTCATAGGTTGTTACAAGGCTAATGATTACAAGGGCCCTTACAAGCCTAGTCTCGCACCCCAAAAATTTTGGTCCCTAATATCATAGGTGTCTATACAGGGGGGGGGGGGGCATGTTAGTAGGTAGGTAACTAAGGATTTGTAGGGAGGTGTTAGTTAGAATAATACTTTTATTATTGACAGCCTATGCTCATAAAGGAAATGGAAGCTAGACCAGGTGTACATTTACAATTTCCCATCAAATCTTCAAGATTTATTTGAATAGGGTGAGGGGTGAACTCTGTTTTACATGGATAGGCACCTATTCCAGAGCACAGAGATCCATTGGGACACATATCTGTCTCTCCAGCACATTCTGTTTATGTCACAAGTGAAGTTCAGATACCTGGATAGAGTGTTTCTGGTGCTGTTTGTTTTGGGCATGTGCAAAAGATCCATCAGCTCTGGCTCTGAGGAAGCCCTGTAAGTCAGGTAAAGATCCCTCTCTCAGCAGCATGTAGGAGACTGAATACAGAGAAAGAGCTTTTAGTTGATCAGTGTAGGACATGGTATTCATGTCCTGTATTCTCCTGCAAGAAACCTTTGTGGGCATTCCAACTGTTGCAAGAGTCTGGTTAGATATATGCTAATGGGAGCATTGTATTCAATGACAGCTCTGATAAGGGCCGAGTAGAGTGGTACTAAATCTTCCTTATACCCAGATAGCATACCCTTATTTATAAGTTGGGCTACATAGAATGATTTATCTTATTATCTTAGCTACATGCTGGTCAAACATGATATAACATATATTCCCAGATCCCATACTACTGGGTCGACTCTTAGGGGCATTTTTATCAATGGAGTAATTAACTTGGGTTGACAGTTTCCCAAAGGACATTATAATTAATTTATTTCACATTCAGTTTTAGGCCATGGCTTTGGCACCGGTCATTTGTCTGTGTTAAACCCACTTGCAAGACGTTGGTGTCTTGGTGGGGAATTTATCATAGCTCTTAATTTAGTCATTTGCAAACTTGGTGAGGCAGAGGCTTTGAACATTAACCTTGAATTCTGAGAAGTAGATGCCAAACAGGTGCAGGTCCAGCATGGAGCCATGTTTCACTGATAACCAGTCCTTTGTTGAAGGTGGTCTCACCAATCTTGATTTCTTCTGTCCTGTCTGTGAGCCAGCCAGCAATACAGGGAATTATGTAAAGATTTGCATCTAGCTCAGAGAGCTTGTCTACAATACCTGAGTGAGGTATTACATCAAATGCCTTAGTCAGGTCAAGTTACACAGTATGCATGCTCTGCACTTGTCTATTGCCATGGTGACCCTCTTAAAGAAGTCTACCAGGTTAAGTAGGCGTGACATTCCCTAACAAAGCCAAACTGAGATGGGTCCATTGTCTGTAGTTTGCCAATGTCTTTATTTATCATTTTCATGATAATGCATTCCATGGTTTTACATATTAGGCTTGTTAGATTGATGGCAGAATGACTAGCCAGCATCCAAAACACTTTATTCTGTTCTCTCTGACATCTCAGCACAAAGCCTTCAAGGAGTATAACATTTCTAAAAAAAACACCTGCTCATATATACGCACACTTATTAACCAATTAACGTATAGAATCTGTCCAATTTTATATAAAAAATAATCCTTCCCCGAAACTATAGGACATCCCGGAGGGTTAATCAAATTATTGTGTATTATGTGGGAGAGAGTAGGACTCCTTTTAAGGTTAGATGAGGTTAATGGAACATATTAGAGATATTACTAGAAATTAAAAGGAGAGCTCCATAGCAGAACATTTTAACAGAGTAAATGTGGGGGTGAGTCTGCAGGTTTAAAAAGTACTATATTAGAAAAAAATAAATAATTCACAATATGAAAATGTGGATATTAAAAATAAGCTGTTATTTAAGGAGTATGTATATATTTTAAAATATGATGCTTTAGTCCCAAAAGGGTTAAACTTAGAATGTAATTAGAGATTTTTTATTTGATGATTTTATTGGATTGTTTAATGAAGCATTTAATTATGCGTTAATTGGTTAATAGGTGTGTATATATTGGGAAGGTGTTTTTTTTAGAAATGTTATACTCCTTGAAGGCTTTGTGCCGAGATGTCAGAGAGAACAGAATAAAGTGTTTTGGATACTGGCTGGTTGTTCTGCTCTTTTATTTTTGTGTTGGTGGTTCATCAGTTGTTAGACTGATGGATCTGTAGTTCCCTGGGTAAGTTGATGGTTCACCTTGTGAAGAGGAATGCCTGCTGCAGTTCTCCTTTCACTTGGAATGTAGCCTATTTCAAGGCTGGAGTTGAAGAGTGCCTCTAGTGGTCCTGATAGGTCATGCTTTAGACTGTTCAGGAGGCAGCCAGGGATGCTATCAGGACCCACGGTGGTGGTGTTCTTGACATAAGTGAGTGCAACACCTGGTCTCTGCTGATAGAAGGGAAAGTATGTTGGAGGGGATTTCACCTGGGGGAGTGGGGGGGGGGTAAAGTTTGAGCTGAATTTATCAGACAGTAGATTTGCTATGTCACCCTGACATGTGAAGGTAATACCATTCACCAGCAGTTCAGCATATTGCTGTGTGCTATCTCTAAGGTCTTGGACATAGCTGGTGGAGGCCTTATGGTTGCCCTTATCCTGCAAGGCTATCCTGCCCTCATAGATGGCCGTGTCGGGGGGGGAGTAAAGTTTGAGCTGAATTTATCAGACAGTAGATTTGCTATGTCACCCTGACATGTGAAGGTAATACCATTCACCAGCAGTTCAGCATATTGCTGTGTGCTATCTCTAAGGTTTTGGACATAGCTGGTGAAGGCCTTATGGTTGCCCTTATCCTGCAAGGCTATCCTGCCCTCATAAATGGCCTTGCTGGACTTTATAAGACCTCTTAATTTCTTGTTTAGTTGTATAAGAGATCACCTGTCTTTAAGGGATTTGCTCTTCTTGATCTTGACCATGAGTTTTCTTCTTTTATTACATACCATGATCAGCGTGAGGATTGCACCAGTTGGCTTTGTTTTTCATGGTTGTTTTGGGTTTATTTTTGAGATGTACTGCAGCCTCTATGTAAGCATTCATGTGTTTGAATAGGGACTTTGTGAATAATTCTGTATAAATAGTTGTGATCTTGGGGTTGGGGGCCTTGAAGTTTTGACAAACTGCCATGTAAAAGGAAGTTTGCCTTGGAATAGTTCATGACTGTTACTGTTTTACCTGGATTTTCTGGGTTGAATTTTACTTTAAAGGAGGAGATTTGTAATCCAATCTCATTACTGAGGATGTGACATGGGGAGGGGGGGGGTGAAATGCTCTCTAATGTTAGTGAGGACCAGATCCAGTATGTTTGTTGCTCAGTGTGGAGCATGCACTATTTGTTCCAGAGTATTTTTGCTAATAAAGTCCAGGAATCATTGTACCTGTGAGTTTAAGGCAGTATATATTTCCCAGTCTATAAAGGAGTAGTTAAAGTTAGCCATGAATAGGGTGTTTGGTTGGATTGTCAGCACCTATAGAAGGTTTAACTCTAGGAGCATAGAAGATGAACTGCAGCTAGCCATGATATGGTGAAGGACTTTATTTATGGTGACTTGTAGGTGGATGAGCACCATGGTATCATCTGTTTAACCAACCTGGAAGTATGTTTGGTGCTACCGTAGATGAAGACACCTCCACCTTCGGCACCAGTCTCTGCTGTTGTTTGTTAAAATGTGTTGAAGGCACTCTAGCTTTGAACTGCCAGAGTACTTTGTATGTTTTTAAACTAGGTCTCAGTCACGGCAAAGATATCTACACTCTCCAGAGTGAAGAGGGCTTGAATGGTGTAGACGTTTTTGTTTAGGTTCCATGCATTGAGCAGTAAAGCTTTAAGGTTGCTTGTAGACTTTTTTTCACTATGTTGGTAGTTTTATCTTTTTGGCATTGCCTAAAAAAAGTTCTAAGGGGTGGATAATATCTGAAAGCCCAAGGGGGACAGGTGCAGCCCATCCTTGGCAAAGTAACTTGGTCTTTTGACCATGTCTTCCCATGCTGGCAGATACTGTATCTCCCTGGAGTGACATCAGAAAATAAGCAAATTATTAAAATCAGTCATTAATGTTCATTTTGTGGCATTATCCATGGTGAAGGTTGAATGTTGCTTAGTGCAAAGCTCATACCAGGCTTGATCTAAAAAAAGTTTTAAATGCAAGCAAGTAAATAGGAGAATACTAAATGTAATGAAACATTTTATTTTAGCAAATAATCATTCACAGTGCATCATGAGGACCTTGTAGCTGAAGGCAACTGTGTATCTGGTACTTGTGTCTCTCTGGAGGCAAGCTGATAACAGAGCAATAAAAACAAACTACTTCTTTCTTTTAATGGCTAAAAGATAATGTTTTCTGAAGACATTCAAGTTTTTTTTCTACATCTGGGAGAGGAAAAAAGATAAAACAAAACAGACAGCACTTAGTGTAAGTAGAAGCACAGGCTATACTGTGTCTCTTATAATTGATAACCTTAAGTATAGGTCAGTTAAGACCTGGAAGTGTAGCTGTCAGTCTGGGACAATTGTTACTATCTGGAGGGTTGAACTTCTTTATTTGAAGATGTACATAGTTTTGTGCATTTGTATTAAGGTAATAGGTGATGAGGGTCTGGGTTGTGTTTGTTTTGTTTTTTTTTTTTGTTTGCTTGAGGGCTATAATTAAAACAAAAAAATTTGCAAGATGTGACATAGGTTCAAATAGATATTCCAAAAAAAAATAACTGTATAAAAGATTAACCTACCAACATTAGTGTATGCATGTAACTCAAAAACTGAAGTTAGACATTTAAAAAAAAGCTGTTATACATAACAGGTGGAAATAATAACCCCTTATCATAATGACAATAATTTCCATGTTATCTTTGAACATGAATGCTCTTACAGGTATATACAAAAAAAAAGAAAGAGTAGTGAACAATATTAAGAAATGCAGAAGGCAAATAGCTATGCTACAGGAGACACGTTTGGAAAGAATTGAGTATCTGAATTTGATAAAGAACGAATTTCAGGATAGTTATTCAGCAGAATACCTGGGCCAAATGAAAAGGATATTACTTATATCAATTGTTAGAGGATCTCCAATGGTGATAGAAGAGTAAGAAAAAATAGGAATGGTAGAGTTGTAGTAGTAAGGGGCTACTAGCAAGGGAGGGGGATTATGCTGGCATATATTTATATTCCACCTAAAACTGCTACATCAGAGTTTAAGAAAATTCTGAGAGAAATAATCAGCTGTCAGCAGGGAATATTCCTAGAGGGCCTAGAAGGGAAAATATAACAAAAGAGGATAGCTTTTTGAAAACATTTTGAAAATATTTGGTATGGAATAATTTAATTCAGTAGTAGCAGCTTGCAGAGTTTCTCCCCGGGCCTCTGCTGAAAATTGGCTTCGTCCCAAGTTGGACTTTCCCAGTAAACAAATGTAAAATAAATAATAAATAAATAAATATTATTTCCCAAGGTACAAAAACTGGGCTAGGCTAGAAAAAATTATATTTCACAGGAACATGTGCATTTAATTGAATGTTTTGATATGCATCCAAGAACTATTTCAGATCACACACCTATGCATGGGTAATGAAATAAAAATGAGGCACTGGTTCTTCCTCACCTAACTGTTAAACAGAGATGAATTTAAGGAATGGTAGTGAAAATTATGCAGAAGTTATTAGGGGAGATAGAAATATCTTCAGAAAATATATCTGGAGAGCGGAATAGAGTGAAAGACTAGCACTGGTAGAGTTGTTTTGTTGAATCTATAACAGAAGCTGCTGCTAAAAAAAGGAATAATTAGTAGGACATATAAAATATTGCATGATAACTCTACAAACCAATCAGAGGAGGTTAGAAAGGATTGGGAAGAGAGACTGAATAAGCAATTCACAGAGGAACAATGGGATTATATATGTATGCCTCCCAAATATGCAACAAAGTCAAGAAGAATTAGGATTTTTGCTTGAAAGTGCTTGCATAGGTATTTTTATTCCCCAGCAGACACCAAAGAATTTTTCCTCTGATAGACTGCAAATCTTGGAGGTGTAATGGGGAAGAAAGAGGTAATTTTGTACATATTTTTGGAAGTGTAATGAGTTGGCAGACTTTAAAAATTCGCTGCAGACTGCTTTGTCACAAATAACTGGGTGAGCAAGTCGATACAACTAAGGAAATTATTTTTTGAGCTATGTTACAGGATCTGAATTGCCTAGACATAGTAAGGGCCTTGCTGAGTTTAATTCTGGTGGCTGCCAAAAAAGCAATTACTAGAAAATGGAAATCAAAGTCTGTTAGGAAAATGTATAACTGCAATGCAGTATGTAGGCTTAGTGTATTGAAATATATAACTGCAATATGCAGGTTTAGTGCATTAAGGGTTAAAAGGAGTTAATACATTTATTCAGCTTATTCTGTGTGAAAATATGCAGCTGCTAGAAGCTCTGAAAAAAAGAACAATGGATGTCTGTAAATCCACCATGGTCAGCAGAATGTGTATTGAGGTCAGAACTGTACCTTGAATGTATCATATCAGAACTAGAGAAAGAATTGTGAGAAACTAAGGAAAGCTGAAACAAGCCCAAGGCCAGGTTGTTTTTCTCAAAACATGTTTTTTGCAAGACAGTAATTATCTGACCATGTCAGCAGCAAATCTAATAATAGCATCTTTCTGTGAACTTGTAGAAAACTGTATAAAAACTGTAGGCTGAACTATGGAAAATCAGACAAACCTTGTACCTACATGCTTTGTCTCCTTGCTGCAAGTAATAAAGGGTGCCTTGCTTGAACCTAACATGCATTGATCTTTGTGTTTTCTTTTACAAAGTCTAAACTAACCATATTAGAAGTAGTGAATATAGTAACAGAGATACAAGTTAAAAGAACTGGAAGTGGGATCTTAAGAAAAGGGTAGGAGCAAATTAAATAGAAAAAATGAGAATTGTGGGAATGTTTTCAAGGAGGAATTAAATTTTAGGCAGGAACTGAATGCGCTATTTAATGGTCGATTGATAATGACAGTGTAGAAGATTATATGTGATGCATAATGTTTGCAAATGAAAATATGTCAATATGGTTTGTTTTCATTTATATAAATGTTTGATTGCCTACAATATAAGTGATAATTCAATAAAGATGTTTTTATTTAAAAAAATGCAAGGCTCATACCTATCTGTGACACATATTCTGAGACATCCATTATGTCTTTTTTTCATACAGTCCAGTGAGGTACATCTCAGGTTATTAACATCTGCATGGAATATAATCGTATCATATTGTACTTGAGATTCAGTAACTTGGATGCATGCATGATATTCACCATTATCTTCTGCCTGTCTAGCTTGATGAGTGGGGTATCTGTGTGTCACACAATGAAGTAGTACATGCTTTCCTTAGGGGTTTTGCTCTTAGGGGACCATTGGGTGTAGGCTTATAGGAGATGTTTGGTGTTGCTTTTGGTATGTGCTTTAGTTATTGCTGAAGAGCAGTGTTGCCACTTGTGCAAGTAGTACAGATGATTTGCATAAAATATGCAAAGCCAGGTAAACTGCATTGCTTACTAGGCAAAGCAGGCCATATTCATAGTCTGCCTCAATACTCAATAGCTCACTTCTGATGTACTGAGCAGTGAGAGGATCAGCAATGCACATACGTCTTAACCTGCAGAAATGGAAAATAAGTGCAAAGGGCTTTGAAAAGTCGATACACCCAACCAAAAATCTGGACATCTAATTAGCATAAAATCAGAAAACCGAATAGATCATAACAATTCCCACTTTCAGTAGTAATTTGGGATTCTATTTAGAAACACATGTTTACAAAAACAGAGAGTGACAAAAAATGATAGAAAAATATAAGCACGTTATCAAAGAGACAGTTTAAAACCTACAGACTTGAATAAAATATATTGCAAAATTCTACAACACAAGGTCATTTATTTATTTATTTTTTTCCTGAAGAAGGGCGATGTTAGATGTGTGTTTCTTTGCTTAAATTATTGGTACAACTAGTATGTTGGTCATGTAGTGTGGTTTAGTGTGTTATACACAGCTTCAAACAGAATGTGCGATAAGGGTGATTCAGAAAACTGCATGAAGGGCTAAATCAAGCCTAAAAATAGTGAGTACATCTAAAAACAAAGACATCATGTTTAGGGGTAAATCAGGCCCAGAAATAAGAACTTTCCTCCAAAATAAGGACAGTTGAGAGGTTAGCCCATGCATGTAAATGTAATATCGGGAGGTATGCTAATGAAGCCCATTAGCAGTCCACTGGAGGGCAAATTAATTTATTTGGGGATTCATAAATGTCCATACTAGACCATTGCCATGCAGAGTAGTGTACAGAATGCATAAGTAGGCAATAACTTGGCTGCATACACCTATGTATTTCAGTGAGGGAGAATATGGACAGGATGAAGCTGCTCCACTCACCTTGTATAAATGGCTGATCCAGCCAGATAAGTGATGCAGTGAAGTGCCAGTGCATAAGTGAGTGCATGTGAATGCTTACACTCACATTCATGAGTGTGTGTTTGTGTGCATCTGTATAAATACATGTATATGTTCATAGGTTCATAGATAAGTACTAGGCTAGCTGCCTTTGCAGAACATTTTAAGACTAGCCAATTTCCCTTTAAGAGGGACAGATTCATCACCCAGAGACTCCCTATGCTGTGGAACAAAATCCCGGTACATGTGAGGCAGAGCACCTCTCTGGTCTTGTTCAAGAGGAATCTTGACCAATGGATGGGAGATTGCAGATATACCCCAGGGATTACTTCAGCGTCACTGCTTGACAGAGGCACAGCAAAATGATAGGCATAGTTTTTATTCAAACTAAAGGGGTGGCGAAAGCCACATAACTATGGGCTAGGCTTATAAATGCCCTTGGGCAGATAGCCTAGTATGAACCTATGAACCTATGAACCTATGAACAGGTGAGAATTAAACCCTGTATCTTGTGATTGTGAGGTAAAAGACTTAACCATTATACCAACCCCCAACTCATTATACCAACCCTCAACCAAGACCAAACTCAGAGATTTGAGCCCATTAACCTCTTCAGTACCATTTAACCAAACACTGCAATTACATAGTGAGCCACAGATGAACGTGTGTGTGCATGTCTGTGTGTGTGTGTGTGTGTGTGTGTGTGTGTGTGTGTGTGTGTGTGTGTGTGTGTGTGTTTGTGTGTGTGTAGAGATAATGCAAGTTGTTTCTGTAAATAAATGTCTGTATGTCAATAAATGATTATAGTAGGTGCATATATGCATGTGTCTGTGCATGGGGAATAACCACTATCTGCTGTACCTGGAGGCTGTTATGGATGGGGAGATCATGGAAGCAGAGTGCAAAGATACAGCGCGCATGTGTGTAAGTGCATGTGTGTGTGTGCGAGTGGTGCGTGCGTGCATGTGCTTGCATGTGTGTGTGTGTGCGTGTGTGTGTGTGTGTGTGTGTGTGTGTGTGTGTGTGTGTGTGTGTGTGTGTGTGTGTGTGTGCCTGAGTATCCTGTCTGTGCAGGCTGTATGTTTATGTCCGTATGTGTGTGTGGGGGTGACAGTATATACCTGTATGTGGTTTGGTAAGTGCCTGTGCTATTAGTTCTGGTTCATAGGGCACTCAGTGGAACAACTGTTCAAACTGACAGTTGAATGAGTCATAGTCATGCAAATTCAGTGCTGCAGTATGTACAAGACTATAAATCCCTTATCACTTAAGGATGGCTTATCTGTGCAGCGCAAATTGTGCTGATCTACTTTTAATTGTAAAGACCTGCCATTATGGTTATAGTGATTGGATAAGTTGGCTCTTTACTGTTTATCCCAGTAAGTACAGAAGCATCAACTAAGATGTACTGCATTAGTCAAAAATATAAATGACTGTAGCAAATAAATGCACACTATTAGGCAAACTTAACATGAGGTATGGTTTGCTTTGGCTTCAGTCACCCTCGTGAGTGAGGGTAAGCATTCATCAAAATACTCATTATGACATCAAAGCAGTGTTTTGTATCACTTTCTGTTTTAGCAAAATGTGACAGTAACTGTTCACTTATGTCATTCATCTATTACCATCTCTGCTGTTTTTTTGATCATCTATCTTCTTCCTTGCAGCTTAGGTTGAGCACCAACAGTTGCCCCTCTGTGATAATACAGACAAAAGTACCCCAACATCCTTTAGGCAATAATGTTCACCAGTTGACAAGCTCTCTGGAGTTCCTGTAAGGCTCTCTTTTTTGACTAATGTTGTAGTCATCCACTTGTGTAAGGCTGCACTCTCTGTGCATCTCAAAAGCTTCAGTCTTTTTAATATCATCCTTCCTCAAAGTCCAGCCTTCATAGTCATATAGTGCAATAGGCCAAACTAATGTTTTCAAACTTGTAAGCTTTTGGACTTGGGTATAGCATGATCCTTCTATATTTGGACAAGCAGGCTAAACATCAAACCTAGCTTCACCCAAATGTCTCTACTAGTCACTATCTTGATTGGAATTGACCCCCAAGATACTTAAACATGCTCACATGTATGTTCAGGACATGGCATATGTCATTATGTGTCAAAGGCTTTGTCTTATCAGGTAACCATCATATTCTTCTTTTGGATAATGTTTCTTTCAACATAATATTCTCATGATATCTCAAGCACCTAATCTAGTAGCTGTTGCATTTCTTCTGATGATGTGATGAGGACAATATAGTCAGCACAGCAGAGAATGCCAGTGTTTGGATCATTTACTTGAAAACCAAGTCAGTATATTTCATTGCAGAGCAGTAGCAACACTTGAGCAGGGTGAGAGGGGCAACTGCCCTGGGAGCAAAATATTGGGAGGCATAATCAGTCAATCCTGATCTCTCTTTAACATAATACCACTCTGTGTGTGGTCTACATTATAGCAAGAAGTTTGCTACAGTTTAAAGGTAAAAAAAAAAAAAAACTAAAGCCTGAACTCTGTAGTACTGCGTGCAGGCAGGGTATAAGTTATAGCAAATGTTTCCTACATTAATATCAACTGGTTTGCTACAGTTTAAAAAGAATAATTTTTTTTTTAACTAAACATGAACGATGTAGTGCTCCATGCAGGCAGATTATAAACTGTAGCAATGTTTTGCTGCATTCATAGCAAACAGTTTAATTATTTTTTTTAATAAAATATGTCGAAGGAGGGTTGGGGACAGGGCACAGAAACAGGACCTCAATGGCTGGGGTAGGAAGGGGGGGGGGTCACACACCTGGCCACCTAATTGTTTTCTTTGTGTGTGTGTATGTGTGTGTGTGTGACTAACTGTATGTAGTGATCAGCTTATTACAGTGGAAGTGCTTTTGTTTTTGCTCTTCACTTGAAAAGCTGAGTAGACATTACTTCACAGTATTGGCACAGGACACTGGTCAAACCAGCTATGCTTCTTTTGCAGAGTTAATCATCACCTCTTTATCAGCTTTACTTGGTTGAATGCTTGTTGGTTTATATAAAGGTTTCTGATGGCCAGGACAATATTATTGTTCATATCCATTTAACTCAATGGTTATTCAAGCTCAAAGCTTTTTCAATGATCAATGAATACAATCAGCAGTAGCTAACTTTTCTCCTTTACCTTTTCCATATCATATGAAGGTTGAACACTTGAATACAAATGTGTATTTCTTAACTGATCATCTTGAAACCATGCATTTATCTTTTGAAACTGAATACTTTCAAAACTGAGGCCAATGTGGTTTATGCTGCTTTGAAAGACTTATGTGCACCTTCACATCCAAATTATATTTTCTATGAAGGGAGTACACATGAGTTTGCGGAAAAGGTACATAACCTTGATGTTGTCCTAGATCATAGGTTCAAACCAGATCTTGGTCAAATGGAGCCCTAGGCAGGGAAATGCTCCCCCAAGCAGCCATTCCAGTGTCTTATTACTTGGCTGTCCCTTCCCAATTACCATAAGCACTGTTCAAGCCATTTTATAGCAAAAAAAAAGAATGATGGATATTTGCTAAACAAAACAGTTTTGCATTGAAAACAAACTTATGTGCAACAGTAAACGTCTCTACCCTTGAAACTTCACATTCATTGAAAATGCATTGAAATTTACATTCAATTGAGCCAAATGGCAACCGATTATAGTTAATATGCATGCAGTCCTTGAGATCATTCATTTTCCTAGCCCAAATTCTCAAATATTCCAAAGTACTGTCTGGTTAAGTCATGTGCTCAGTGTCACACAGCAGGTAAATGAAGAAGGAAGATTCAAAGCCTGCATCCTTGTCACAAGAAGCAGCTCATTAACAAGTTGAAGCATTAGCCCTCTGTGCTAACTGCCAGAGTTACAGTTTTCAACTAAATGCTTAAATCCTTTTCCTTTTTCTTGATTGTTTAGAAACAACTGTGTCACAGTAATATGTATCAATGACTACATAATGAATGCTGAATATCAGATGATTCTGATCACCACTCCAAATAATGCAGACGATATGCCCTGACAAGTGTCAACCACTTTGCAGTTGAAGGCTGTGAAGGTATTGGAAAATATATTACTAAAATGCAACATATCTAGACTATATTATACAATAGAGGCCTATTAATGGATTAATTTACCTTTTAGTGAAATGAATAAAGCAAAACAATTAAAGATAATATGAATGCTGCAGCAGTTTTTTTTTTTTCAACAACTAATTCATACAGAAATCAGAAATACTTCTGCATATAGCATTCTATTTTTTTGGGGGGGGGGTTTACATGCTTGCATTATATCTACATCTCATTTTGGACCTCCTTATATCTTCTCTGTTATCAAGAATAGCTATCCCATTGGACATCACACAATACAAGTCTGATCTACTTGAATAGATAATAATGCTGTATTGTTGTGGCAGACACCTTCAGAGTCAACAGAGGCAGATTATGGACAAACAGGGCCCTATGCTGGTAATGAATCAGGCCCTCACCAATCATACCATTATCCTATTACTTTGCTGTCTCTCCCCAGTTACCATAAACACTGTACAAATTAATTTTCTTTTTTTTCTTTTACAATTATCACACAGATTTGGATTTCATTTAAAGCTTTTATTTCAAAATTTGCAGAAAGAAAAATGACTAAGAGATACTTTCTAAACATAGCAATTACCCTCACATTGTAAACAAACTTAGCATGGGAAACAGTAAACTTCTTTTACATTGAAACTCTCATTTAATGAAAATGCATCTGCTAACCCATTAAACTACAAAAAATTGCACTTTCAGTGGTGTAACTGGTAGCACACTTGGCTTTGGTGCAGAGGGATGTGAGCTCTGGGTACTTACTATTCCCCCACCAGGTAGAGCTATTGCAGACACTGCAATGCAGCCTAAGGAGGGTGCTGCACTCCTGATTGTGTTGCCATTTAGATAAAATGTTAAAGCAAGGCTCCATCTGCTTGCATTGGTGATAGCACAGGTGAATGTAAAAGATCCCAGAGTATCTACTGAAAAGAGTAGGAGTTCTTTATTAAATACATAATTTACATTATATGTAGTATTTACATACTTAGTATATATTATTTACAATTATATACAATTATTTACATTTTTTACAATTTTTTTTACATTTTATAATGCTTTAAACACTTATATCATTATATGTTGCATTGCCACCTATACAAGTATATGTATACACATTAAGAGCCTCACTCTTTTTCCTACAACCAAAATCTCATCTTAATATCTCAGCCAGTATCCACGTTCCATTATACTTTGTCTCATGCAATTTTTTGTTCCACATAATCCAAATTATATAAAATAGCTTCCTATTAATTTTTGTTGCAAATTCCTTACTCTTGTCACTATAATAACCAAATTCTACCATAGCGATATTGGTTTTTCCTATTTTTTTGTAATACATTCCAAATAATTTACTTCACTTAACTTATCCCATAATTTCTTTACCCTATAACATTTCAAAAAACATGCTCTGTTCTTTCAGTCTCACCATAATAATTACCAATTTCTTCAATTTTTATGGCATATTAGCTTTTACTGGCAATT
This sequence comes from Protopterus annectens, assembly GCF_019279795.1. Taxonomy (NCBI): domain Eukaryota; kingdom Metazoa; phylum Chordata; order Ceratodontiformes; family Protopteridae; genus Protopterus; species Protopterus annectens. The sequence continues at coordinate 577,505,024 of NC_056726.1, forward strand.
TACTTATAGCTAATCTCCATAACAAATCTATATACTCAGCATACTTTTTACACCATTATGTTCTAGTTTTTAATGCCTTTATCTTTTTATCCTCTATTTTCCCATGGATAAATACAATAATATTCATTTATTATATTCATATACCATATTTTCCTTTTCTTCCACTTCTCTTATATTTAATTTCTACAATATAATCTTCACTTGATATATTATTATTTCTCCATTCATTTCTTTTTTATTCTTTTATATTTGCTCAAGAAATTCCATCTTGCTCTATAGTTTTCTGTCATAAGTACACACATTAGTGAACCATTTCCTTCTTTAATCCACTTTACTACCCTGCATAAATTCAGTGATGCTGCATACACCACTAGATTTATCAGTCCCGATCTTCCTTCTTCCTTTTTAACATAAAATATTTATGTATTTATTTTTATTTATTTATTTACATAATAAATAAATAAACAAATAAATAAACATAAATAAATACAGATACATAAACATATAATATGCCTCTTTTCATGGAGTTCAAGCTGGTACCCCATATAAAAGAGAAAACAGTTGTCAAAATTGTTTTCTCTTATTTTACTAGAATCATATATACACTAGTTTATTAAATACAGATTTTTCTTATAATACAACTTATGCATTTTCCAAAATAGAAATATATTTCTTAGTTTTGCTGTTGTCTCTTCTAACTGTTTATTATTTACCATATCATCACCAAATTTTATTTCTAATAATGTTGTTTCTTTCATATTAAACTGAATGTTCTCTATCTTACCTTCTTCTCTTAATCTTCTGCTTTTATTTCTATTTATATTCATTCCTATACTCTTCAACTGTCCATTAAGTCCCTTAAAAGCTTCTTACGTCCCTTGTTTATTCTTTACTACTCTTATTATATCATCTGCATAAGAAAGCAGTACTGGTATCCTTATACGTTATATGGCCTTATAGCCTAATTCTTCCAATGCCATACTTATATTACTAACTACTGTATTCATAACTAAGGCGAATAAAATAGTGCTTATATGACATCCTTCCCTCATCCCTCTTTTTATTTTATTTCTTGACTTAATGGATCCATACAGTAACACTTTTAATTTATTGTTTTTATCTGCTGTCTTAAAAATCTTAAGAAGTTTCTCATTAACTGATACACTTTCATTATTTTCCATAATATGTCATGCTGTATCTTATCAAATGCTTTATTTAGGTCACCTACCATAATTTTTGCTTCCACATTTCTATACCAAATATCACATACAATTTCTCTTATTTTCATTAATAATTCTTGAATTCCTTTCCCTTTCCTTCAAAATATAGAGTCTTCTGATATATTATTAACTTTCTTATCCAGTATTTTTTATATTTTCATAAATATTTTATAATCTGAGCTATTAAGTGCTATTGGCCTCCAGTTTCTTATTTCATCTTTAATCCCTTTCTTCTGTATAAATTTCATCACTCAAACACATACCTCTACTTATCTGTATCTTTCTTCCAACCATACATTTAACATTTTCAAAAATACTTCTTTTTGGGAGTCCTTCATATCTTTATATATGTGATATTCTATCCTGTCTAAACCCACTGCAGATTCTAAAATTACCACTTTAACACTTTATTCAATCCTTCTATTTTAACAGCTAGCTTTTTGTGTTTCTGTATTATCTTGTTCTGTGAATTATTTAACCTTACACATATATATTTGGTCTGTCTTACTTTTCTGACTCTTTCTATATTCTGCCTTACTATATTCGTTTCTTGCTGATTCCTTCATTTTCTGCCTTTCGTATGTCTTAATTCTGTTATTATCATCTTTTCATCTTTTACTAGCCACTTTTTCTTTCTTGCCTTGTAAGAAGCATCTTTGTTTATATAAATGCTCTTTAACCTTTTCTTGATTTAAATCATATATTTCTTTCTCTCTATTATAAATTCTTTCACCAGATATTTGATAACTCAACTGTAACGACTGCATGCAAGACTCAGAAGTTATCTTCAAAGTCTTTTCTACTGCCAGTTTACACTGATTAAGTTTCAGCAACACAGTAAGCTGCATACATACACAGGTCATTTCTATCGATACTTACACAATGTAATCCTACTGCCATTACCAGTTCTCGCAAGCAGCTTCCAAAGCTGGCACAAATCTTCCCTTTTTTGTTTCCTTTCACATTCACTGCCTAAATCAAACAAGGCTGACCACAACCCCGTTATTTACTGACATTAAAACTCGATGATTCAGAAATCAGTTTGGGCAAGGAACACTTTAAATACATGATTCATACATCTGGACACTTGAGAGGTATCAGTGTGCCCAACTACATATATGTTAAAAAAAAGAAAAAGTCCAGTAAATACGGAATCCAGGAAACTAGATAAGCTCATTGTAAAGGATTTCATCACATCTATTCTGCGTTTTCCTAATAAAGGAAATTTGTGAATTTTGAAACACAGTATAGGCACAGAATTTAAAACTGGCATTTACACCCTTTTTACAACGTAGATAAATCTGTACTTGCGCATTACATTTCTCAAAACGATAGCAGCAATGAGAAATCAAGCATAATCAGGAAGACAATTTTTTAAACTGTTTGTCTTCCTGAAGCTAATTCAAACTTTCTCGGCACCAGTAAGGACTTTGTATAACCCCTTTCTGCCTTTCATGGCCTCGGTACAGTTGAAAGTATCGAATTCGCAACTTGAACATCTGGTTCGCGATATAATGTAGTACCATTCTTTCTTATTACATCTTATCTTTGCCATCACTTCCTTTCCTTACTTCTTTATATTTTTTATTTCCTCTTATCTTCTCATTTTTTACCATTCCACATAACACATTATATATTTGTTTTTGAAACTTAACCACCATGCTGTAAAATTCAGATAAAAACCTCTAATTTCTACATGATCTGTCTAGAATTGATTAATCATTTGTCTCCCTTCTTTATCTATTTGTTTTTCATTTATTTTCTTTATACATTTTCCAATTTTTATATAATCTTTTTTTCTTGAATTTCTAGCCAAATTGCTAAATGATTAGAAAATCCCATAATTTTTGTGCCTTTTTGTATGATATGTATGCTTCTTGAAATTATGAAATAATCTATTTCTAGCTTTAAATTACTTCTTTCATATATACATTGCTTTTTATTCCATACATACAACTTTCCATTTTTATTACTTCTTCTAATGCATTTACATCCCCTCTTTCTTTTTTCTTATGCCACAGTTCATATTATCTACCATTATTATAGCCATATTGACACTTAACATAATAATATTTTTAAATATTTCTTATCTTGCTTTCATTGTAACATATGCATATATAGCAATACCTGTCCTTTCCATCATGCATCTACAACTGTTATTCTTCCCATTACCACTAATATAAAATCCAGCCTATATAATATTGCTACACCTGTCTCTGTATCTATATTCCAGATGATTTTACACCCAATAACCTTTCCTTTTGTAGTTTCTCATTTTCTGACAATATTCTTACGCTGTCTAATATGATCACATCCATGTCTATTTTAACACACCTTCTAATACACCTATTCTATACTTTATATTTTAATACTATTTACATTCACTGCTAATATTCGCAGTGATAAATTTGTATATTAGTTACACTCTTTTCAAAAACTCTGCCCTTTACCTTTCTAATTCTCTTTTATGCTTACCCCTAGAAATTTTCTTTTACTATCTTTTACTCTTTCTCCAATCAAAATGTTCTTTCCTTTCACTATTCTCCAGTTCATCTCTTGTTCTTCACTTATCTGGCAACCTTTCATTTCCTTGCTTATAACTTTTCTTTCATTAGTCCTAGTACTTTCTTTTATCTCACTCTTAGCAGTCTTTGATTTTCTTCTACTTCTTCTTGTTCTATTTCTGTTACTTCATTTAGCTCTGTTTCTTGATCAGGATAAAGATCTCTCTTTCCCTTTTTATACTCTTCTCTATTTTGCTTACAGTCCATCCATACATGTTCTTACTTTTCACATTTAAAACATTTTACATCACATTTTCCCATTATACCCCACTTTTCCATAAATATAACATTTTCTTTTATCACGTTCATTAAAAAATGATAATATTTTCCAGAAAAAAATGTTTTGGTTGTCCCCAATATTTTACAAAGCCTCTATTCCCCTCAGCATATATCAAACTTGGTATATGATTAATACTGTCATTTTCCATTTTTTATACCACATTACAGTCCCCTCACCAGTCCATATACCTCTGTTGTTATATATTTTTACAATGTCCATCACTTCTTTATACAATGTCTTTAAATAGTCTCTTGATGTCTCTTTTTCAACTTCCATGTGAAACTGAATAAATATTTTCTTTTATGTTTCCCCATTAAATACTTGAAACACATATAAGTTTTTTGGATTAAAGTTAATTTTTAATTTATATTGTACAGAAAAACTTTTCCATAGAGTGCCCTGATTCAAAAATAATGTAATAATAATCTTTATTGATATGTATGAAAGCTCTTACCTCTATTGGTGAGATCCCCAAGGGACTCACTATATTATCCCAAAAGTCATACCTGTCCGGGCTTTTAATTTCTTTGTTGCTGATACATACAAAGTGTTTTGTATTCCTCTGTCGCATTTTCTTCTCTTCTTTTCTCCCTCCTTCTCTTACTTTGCCTGCATGTGTCATTTCACTCAACACTGCTGCACCTTCATTCTCCTGTACTGTTTCCATAATGTCTGCCCACAATGCAGGTTCATCACTCTCTGGTTCACGTTGCATAATTAATTCTTGAAGTACAACATCCTGCAACCCTCCCGACTGGAGAGTTGTAATAATACATCCACTATGTCTCTCTCCCTCTTCTTCAAACAACCGTCTCTGAAATATCTCTTCCAAATCTTATGAAGATTCAGATACCCTCACATTCTCAGCACAATTCCCTCTTCTAAGCTTAACTGCCTTCCGCTATTCCAACATTTTCACTAACAGCTTGACTGCCTTTAATCCATCCTTGGTCACACCTCCTTTGACCTTGTGACTGCTCCCTAAAGTTTGGAAGGATTCAGAATCCTTGTTCTTTACACATGCAGACTGACTCTACATGTTGTTCCCTGCTTGTCTGAGCAACTAATGTACCCAGAACAGAAGCAGGAAGTGAATCGCTATTGTGACCCTCGTACAACACACAGAGTAGGGGAAGTTCCCTGATGCCTTGGCTAAATTTTCCTTGGTAGTATAAATAAAAATTTGGTTCTCCCCAGAAGAGACTCTACTAGTCTGGTGGGACCAACCCAGATAACAACAGATAAATAAATAAATGTGCTGAGATTCATACTCAAATACCATATAGTGAAGCACTAATTTACATCTATGTGAAAAGTGCAGGATTTCAAAAGACAAATGTGTGATGTATTTGCTAACAGCCTGTGGCACCACTCTAAACACAAGTATCCCTTTTCAGGAGTAGCCCAGGAGAAATGACTCATGAAGTAACTTAGCAGAGTCACAAGCAAGATAAATGAAGGCTAAGGGATCAAACCATGTACTACAGCAAGTAGCACTTTAACATTTCAATAATAAATACACTGTTAACATTCAACAGAACAAGGAAACCAAGGATAACATCCAAAGAACATGGCTCATATGAGGATGCTCTTATTTACTGCAGTCACATTCCTTCTTTACACCATAGGTACTCTGGTTCATAAGAAGTTACAAGGATTGCAGTCCTGGGGATCATTGAGGAGCATGGCCCAGATTTCCAGTTGACCCAAAGTACTGTCTGGTTAAGTGACTTATTCAAAAACAGGGCAAAAATATGAGGTAATATCAAAGATGTTCTGTAAAACTGGAGACAGATAAGAGCAGACCAGCCTACATAACTTAAAAAGTCAGAGTAACACATTTTTTATCAATGCACATTTTGCTTGCTTTTAAATTCATTCTTTGTTAACTAGATAAGTCCCACTAGAGTAGTGGCCTCTTTTCAGGGAAGACCTGAAATGGTATTTTTATGAGTCTATGTCAGAAGACGGAATGGAAAAAAATATAGAACGGCAAAACAGCGAAAAGACTGGACCTTGAAGTGCTGTTTGCCAGATCGTGGTAGAGTGAAGATTGGAATATTTGCCATTTCCTCACTGTAGTGCAAACTCGGAGTTGGTATTTATATTTAGCGGGGGGAGTGGGGGCCCTCCCACAATAGCAAGTTTGAGGTCCGGTCTTTTCGCTGTTTTGCCGTTCGATATTATTTCCATTCGGTCTGCTGATATAGACCCATTTATACTACTAGAAGAAAGTTGACCAGGGCATCAAGGGACTTCCCCTACTCTTTTCAACAGGTGCTGCATCTTTTACATCCAACTGAGCTACCCCCAGCCCAAGCAGATAAGACCTGGTTTAATGTCTCCTCCAAAGGACAGCACACGTAGGAGTACAGCAACCCCCTTATGCTGCACTGTCAGTAATCAACCTACTTAGTGGGGGAATATAACCTACACCTTTCTGCACCAAAGACAAGTGTGCTTCTTGTAAGTTCATAGGTTCATAGGTGTGTACTAGGCTAATGACTCTGGAGCCTTTACAAGCCTAGCCCATAGAAGTGGCCATTTACAATGAACCACAAAACTATGAAATTCTATGACTGACATATACTGCATTAACACACACACACACACACACACACACGCACACACTCACTCACTGACACACACACACACACACACACACACACACACACACACACACACACACACACACACACACACACTCAGAGTTCTGTGTTTATATGCTGATTAAAGTTTCTTTGTTTACAAAAAGCTGTTACAACATATTGTGCTAGGGCTTAGCACTATGTAATGCAAATTTCCACACACACTCTAGATGTTGGCTACTACATCATTGCTATTTTTCTATTTTCTTAAAATGGGTAATGCAAAACAGAATTTTTTTTTCAGTTTTTAAAATGGATTTTTTAGGCAGATGCTGAGGCCCCTTTGTGCTGGTTCTGGCTCTGCATAGATTTAATACTATAGGACCAAATATAACATGTTTCAAATTTTTTTAATTTTCATGTTTTCACTTGCAAAAAATATTTAAGACAAAGGACTTTTTATTTCAAGCTGATCTTTCAACAGTAGTTCACGCCTTCATTTCATTGCAGCTAGATTATTACAAAGCCCTTTACATAGGACTTCCCAACATCGAACTTGACCGCTTACAGTTGGTGCATTACTCTGCTTCAAGTTACTGACTAGTACTTCATGTTAGAAACATCTTACTCCTGTTTGTGTTGTCGGCACTGGCTGCCTGGTGAATTTAAGATTATAAATATTCCTGGTGGTGGTGTATTTGCCCTTACAAGACTTGGGTCCCTCTTACCTGATACAGTTAGTGATTCTGTACAGCCCAGCTAGGATTCTACTCAAGGCCAATCAGCAGTTGTTACTGGTGTATCTTGAGATCTCTGGCATGTGTTTCTTTGCATTTCAAGCATCCCAGTTGTGGAACATCTTACTGGCTTTGGAAGTGCACAACACTGGTCAGCTTCTATAGATCATTTAAAACGTACCTCTTCAATGCTGCACATGAAGGGAAGGATGATAATTATGGTCTGTTTTCTAATACTTTTATGTAATTTACTAGTTTTATTGTTTTTTACTTGTGCTTTTTTTTTCTTTTTATATTGTATGTGTTGTTTTGTGGAAAAACATCTAAATAAAGTGAAGTTGAATTTCAGTAACTCGGTCCAAATAATTGATATTCTTCAAATCCTAAAAGCTTTTGCAAAGGTAAGTCAGTGTCTCAGTGAACCAATAGTTATGTGATTGCAGAAACTAATCTGCAAAGCTTACTGGTTGGCTGGCAAGCCTTTGCCATGATGGCTTATTCCATCAGAGAATTCATTGTTTCATGTGTGAAGTCTAATAACATTTCCATTCAACAACAACTGGAAAAAATGGTTTGTCTTAGAATGAGAGTCATACACCTAATAGTAAGAAACAATTTATACATGACAATATAGCTGTAAGCTATAGAGAAGTAAGAGAACTCATGTCTTGCTCCTGAAAAAATGCTAATTAAGATAATAATAATTATAACACAAATTATAGAACTATCAGTAATGAGTAGTTCATTGTGCATCATGCCTACACCATATTAACACTGTACAATGTCACATTCTCATTGTTTACATCTTCCATTTTTAATCCTATGTTTATATGTTATGTTTTGATGCTTTGTATTAGTTCTTAAATTCAGTATTTTATCACAGTATTATTTTTTTAATCCAGACCTGACAGTTGTCATAGAATTTTGAATGGTGTACATATAGCTGTAGAAAATGTGCATAGCTGCTACATTCTGACAATGTGCTATTACTACAAACCAAATGGTGAGCCAACCTGGTAGCCTAGAGGGATAGAACCCTGACTATGACCCAGGCGATCCCAGTTTGATTCATGGTTTGAACACCTGATGGTACTGGCAGGGAGGACAGGTATGCCTATTCTAGGGCAGATGGATAGAGCCAGTAACAACCCACCTTTTAGAGAGAGAAGGATGGCCTATGGGGTGGGGGTGCAAGTTCAGCAATCAAGCCACTAGTCAGTGGTAGCCAGAACTTGCACTGGGGAAGACATAACGGCTCTTGTGTTGGTATGGGTCACATGTTTCCCGGGCCATGGGTGGGGTTAGGCCAACAATAATATCCTGATTGCCAAGAGGATAGGCTTGATTGTCAGCAGTCATGTGGGTAAAAAGCATATACAAAAAATGGAACATCACTCTACCAAATATTGTCGCCTAATTACAGTTTATAACATCATGTTATAAAGCTATGTTTACCAATGTTGCTCAAAATTACAATTCCTGACCATTCGCATAGTGAGCATCAGACATTCCCTGACAGTTTACCTTTTTTCTGATATTCCACAATGTTGCCAATGCAATATTTAGAAGTTTCTATCACAGTAAGTACATCTTCCATTGTTATATTTTGTAACTCTATCAGTTTGTTGTTTAAACTTTTAAAATCAAAATTCCCATACACATTTAGACTTTCTCATTGCAAAAAAGTGTTGCCTTGTTACAGTTTGTAAATTGTATATCATGAAGCTGTTTATCAGACTTGCACAAAGTTATGATTCTTAGTCAGTTTCACATTGTGCTGTAGTCATTTTCTGAAATTATACCCTTTTAAATTTCAAAATGGTGTCACTATAATATTCAAATCATCTTTGCTGCATTTTGAAAATATAGCTATTCATTGTTCCTAATTCCTAGCCAATCTCACATTGTCTCAGACATTTTCTGAAATTAGGCCTTTTTATGATATGCCAAAATGGTGTCACTACAATATTTAGAACTGTCTTTGTTGCAGTTCAGAAATGTGGAAATTCACTTGTGCTAAATGACCGAACAACATTTTTTTTCATTAAAAATACTTTTGTTCTATAAATCATGCTAAGATTTTAGTGGTTGAGATAGCCATGAAATGTTGCTGTTGAAATATCTAGACTCTTAATATGGTAATTGTATAAGATTACCCTGATGATTCAATGCATTCTTAACATCATCTAGCAGTATCTATTGTTCAAATTCTTCCTTTCTATGTACATACTGTAAATATGTTAAATTAATAAAAATGTTCTTAAAAGTTACTTAGGTCACTTTTTTATCACTACACCTATTTGTAACATGTATGAACATTCTGAAATTCTATAGCATTGGTACTCTTTAAATTGTAGGTTGCTAGCATAATATAAATTATGCCTTCCTCTTGAATTTTGTAAATATTCAGTAGTAAAATGTGCAGTAAAATCACATTTCACTATCCATTTTGAAATAGCATTTTAAAACTGGACCTCCTCATAGAGCTTAAAAGAATATACTAATTTTGCAAAAACTATACCTTTTGTCATATACCCAAGTTAGAAGTTTCCATAATAATTCAAAATTGTAGTAATTTCTTACATTCTGAAATACCTGCATCTGTTATATTCAGAATCCACAAATCTCTCACTACAGTTTGAAAATAGTTTTCTATCAGAAATATTGGAGAAAATGGTTGTAACTAAGGAAATGATTCTTTTGAGCTAGGAATCAGGATGTGAATTACCAAGACAAAGTAAAACCTTATTAAGTTTAATTCTGTTGACAGCCAAAAAAGAAATTACTACAAAATGAAAATAAAAATCCAAACCAACTGTATTTGAAGTATTAAATCTTGTAAAAGAGATAAGAGAAATGGAAGATGGATTTTTTTTTAGAAAAGGGAGCAAGCAAATCACATAGAAATAAATGGAATTTGTGGGAACAATGCGTATAAAATAATGTTGAAGAGGAGTGAGGTTTAAGGGAAGGCAGGAAATTAGTTATTTATGTAATGCTGGACTGAAAGACAGTTGTTCTAAAAAAAGAAAGCATATGTTATGTACATATGTAAATGGAAAACTGTTAATATGGTTTGTTTTCTATTAATGTATATGTGCCTATGTAATAAGTGGTACTTTAATAAAGGTGTTAAAAAAAGAAAGAAAGCATTTTTTATTCCAAATCCATTTTCAGCATGCACTGCTATTTAATATCCCTTCTCTAAAAGTATAATTTTTTTCTGCATCAATTTTAGTTTAGATGTCAAAAATAACAGATATAAAATCCATGAAGTGTTCTGGAGAAATTATGTACTACAAGTTCTGAGATAAAAGTTTGAAAACTAGCAAACACATAAAAATGAATTCCTCATGCTAGGAATGTTCATATAATTTAGGGAGTTGCAGTACTGGTCCTGAAGTTTCAATATATAGCTTTTATGCATCTGGTCTAGGTTGCCAATGTCAAAGGAATAAAAGAATTTTAAAATAAATATAGTTGGCCAAATGTCAGGAGGCATTCAGTCAGTGCATAGTTAAAGCATTTCATCTAATCAAGGATCACTGTGGACTCTAGTTTCATGCCAATGAGGAGCTCAAAATTCAATCCAAAATTAAAATTATATTTTTTTTACTATTTTTAAATTGCTTTCAATTTATAACCTTGCCTTCCTAATGCACAACTAAATTATTTCATATTTCTTGCTTGAAGACTGTTTATTTGTAATTTTTACTCTTTTATTAATGAAAAAATATAAAAATAAAATATTCTGGATATGAAACTGACAGATTTCATTGTCACAAGGTATTCTGAATTTGTGCCATTTTAATGGCTTCCCTTTCAAAACATTTATGAAATGTTAATGCTATGAAACAGCCTTTGACAAATTAAGGATAATGTAAAGATTTCAACAAAGTAAAGTTATTATCTGGTGATTTCATTCTTATGTTTTATCTACCATATATTACATGCCATGCTAAATACTACATCATATTTTAAAAAGTTTAAAAAAAAGAAGGCATGAAGAAAATAAAATTTAATTATTCTCAAACCACAATTTAGCAAAACTGCAGTTTGCCTTTTATTGCAGAATTAGATGGTGATAATCTTATTATTTATTATTACATTTTTATAGATGTCCATTAAAAATATGAGTCCAGTATAAAGAAAATATGCAAACATATAAGCAAACATGCATAATTATAAATATATCCTAATAAAGTTGATAATTATCGATACTTCGGGGGCCTAAAGTGTGAAAAAATGTGTTCCACTGCATAAACACACACACATACATGCACACTAATGTGCAGTTTGGAGAGTCATTAGTTGATCTACTACATATGAATGGAATATGGGAGGAAAACAGACTATTCAGTGAAAATTCACAAAAGTACAAAAGGAGATCACACAAACTCCATACAGAAGGCACTACAGCCAACCAAATGGGAGCTCTAAGTGCTGTGAGGCAGCAATGCTAACTACTCTACCCCTGTGCTGCCCTCTTAACTTATATTCAAGTATTTTTAATTAAATGACTTTTACTACAACAAAGAAGCTAAGTTAGACAAATGTGCCTTTAGGGACCTCTTAAAGCTACCCAGTGTGGCAAACTTTCAAAGAATGAGGTAAACAATACCAGAGGTGCAGCACTTGGTATGAAAAGGAACACATTTTAGATGACTTAGACAGCACTCTAGAAAACCCTCGTAATTCCAAAGTGGCAGAGTGAAGGATACTGGATAGATAATGAATGTGTGATTAAACTGTGGAGACCTATGTCACTTATGCAAAAGTAGAGTAAAACAAAGATCTTACACATGATTCATAATCAAAGTGGCAGCCACTACAAATTATACAACACTGCCATAATATGTTAACAATGCATTGTACCATATAGTTGATGAATAGAGGAATTTTAAACCAGATGAAGATAAGCAAGTTATGCTTAAGGAAGCCCCAGGCAGAGAGTAGAAGACCATGGCATGAACTATCACAACAGGTTTCACAGATGGCAGCAGGCATTTGCTATGCCATCTGGCAGAATGCTTAAAACAACTACCGCATGTATTTAATCTTTAAATAACTGTGTGACATTTGATTTGTTTATAAGAATGTGTTTCTTGATGCTTAATTTAGTTTCATCTCTGAGGAACTATTTATTTTTATAGCAACTGTCTTTTGCCCACTGGGTCCAGGTCATGCCTGAAAAAGGGCTTCAGACCTGTGTACTTACTAGATTAACAAATGTAAAAGAAATAAACAAATGGACTATTTTCCTTGCGTGATAGTTAAGAAGACTTGACAGTAGCAGATGTGTAGTCTACCATCAAACATAACTTAAAGTGTTCACTTCTTAAAACAACAAACCAAAAACTTCATGCCAGCCTCATATAAAATATAGTGCTTATGGCTAGGTATTCATAGCATGGTATGAATTCCTTTGACCACAGTTTTTGATGCATTAATTCTCAGTCATATACTACATATCCAAGAATGGATGTTACTCAAATCATCTGCAAAAAAAATTATAACTGATGTCCTCTCTTGAAGAAAGAAGGGGTAGGGATAAGCATCATCTCCACAAAAGTGATAACGTAGCCCATCTTTCAAATGTAGTTTCCAATGTGCAGTCTGGAACTATGTAGATCAAAGAATAAAATGAAATGGAATTAATAGCAGGCACAATTCTCCATAATCTTCTCAAAATGTAGAATGCAAACTGGACAAGGCAGACTCCTGATATCCCACAGGAAGATTATAAATGCCCTAAAATGATCTAATGATAACGTCTACATACTCTAAAGAACCTATGAGGCATATTCATAACCCTAGTAATGTCAATCGTAGTGTTTTGTTAATTTTAAATAGCAGAGTGAAAAAATCCAAGACAGCATAATCCTTAAGAACAGAATCAAGGTGGCAGTAATTCAATTTATCAGTTATTTTTCTGTTAAAGTTTGGGATGGGAGAGTAGCAATCAGGATGTTCAGGCTCTAGTGGAGACTTCTTGAGAATACCAATTACCAAAATCAGCCTTAGAACAAAGTGAAAAGCTCCATCACAGACATGCACAGTGGTGCTGTAAATAACTAGTCCCAATACCTCAAAACAATCAAAAGCCAGACAGGAAATACATGAGCCCAGCCTGTAAGTTGTTAGACACCAGTTTGAAACTAAGGCCATGATTTCATAGTAGTCCCATAAATACAGTTGAGGCTTGTACCAAAAAGCAGTCTCACAGCCTTCCGTCGAAACCTTGCTATAAGCCTCAGTTAGTATGACTCAGTGACCTAACAGATGCAAGTTTAGCTACAAATAGTCAAGGAGCAAGTTGCATTCTTCAGCTGGAGAAGATTTTCTACTGGCAAAGCAGGTTAAACTATAAAAAGACATAGAAGAGTATCTCTAGTGAACTGGATACAAAATATAGATTGTACCAGACAGGAGTGCTGCCTTTTTTGATTAAGATCTTTAACAAAGAATAGCCATTATGTTCATGCATTCTAAGCTTATTCTCAAGTAGGCCAGTGCTTGTCTGTATACAATTATGCATTTACCAAGTGCTGCTGAAAGCATGGAGTACATGGAGGGCTTAAGTATATCTAGAAAGAAAGGTATGGCCTCATTATAGATTCCAACTAGGATACAAATTAAACCACAGTATTAAAAGTTAATAAAAACAATACAGTCATTTTAATACAAAATTATAAATAGTGAGTGCTTTCATTTACTACTTATCACCAATTATGGGCCTATATTAGAACATCAAAGTTTCAAAACTTCGAATGTTCTAATATCAAACCCTATTCAGCGAAAGCTGAAAACATCGAACATACAGAAGAGCGATTTTTTTCCTAGGGAAAAAATTTGCTGTTCCAAAACACATACACACAACACAAGCACACCAAACAAACAGCAGTCCACACACATACACCTAAAATCTTAAACCTAACCCTACACTAAACTATACACACACAACTAACTATCCACTGAAAAAAAACAAATATAAGGTATCTAGACAACCACTCAGCAGGTACTCGTAATGACAGTTTATTGGGTTCTCGATAAAACCACACTCAAAACACGATAGTCCACAGATTAAGCACTTTCGTCAGAATAACCAACTTCATCAGAATACACATAATACAACTCAAAGGATTTAAATACCCTCCCAAAAAGCAAAACCCTGACATCACATACTGCTATTAGATCACTTCCTGTCAACTAATGCACATATTTAAAGGAAATAATATCTGACTTAAATTGCCAAGACATATGAAAAAGTATACTCCCATATTGCAAATAAATGCAAAAATGTAAACACGCATACATATCACCAATGAATATAAATGTATATAAATATATATAAATATATAACAAACAACTGTAAAAATTATGATGCAGAAAAATGGGGTAATAAACCCATGAAGTAACAATAAAAACCTTTTAAATATTTTTTAAATATTTTTAAGTATTCTTTAAATATAAAACAAAGCTCTTAGCTTCAACAAGGGCATAATACTTATACGCTCGTTAATACCAGGATATGAGCCTGCATTCAACTTAATTTGCCATTTTAACTCTAATAATTCTAAATAATCATCCACTGGGCCATCCCGGGGTCCCAGGTCTGCATGATCAATGGCAAAAAACCTAAAAAAATGCGTTGGATATTTCTCCACATGATTAAAAAGTGCATTGTTTTTATTTTTGCATTTAATATCATAGCAGTGCTCATATACTCTTTGCTTAAAGGCCCTTTTCATGTTTCCCACATAAAATACGTTGCAATAACCCGCACTTAGCAATATATGCCACCCTTTGCGAAAAACAAAAACGTTTTTTACTGGGGTAGATTCGTCCAAAATTCTTGATAAATATATAGTCACCCTCCATAACATATGGGCACGGCCCACACCTACCACATTTAAGGCCTCCACTAGTTTTGTTCTCTTTCTTCTATCTTTCCAAGAGTGCTTTAAAGCTATAATATTTATTGTAGACAATCACTAATTTATCCCCTACAATTTTAGAGACATTCTAGTCCAGTAATATCACTGGCCAAAAATTAACCAATGTGTTTTTGATTTCATAAAAATCCAAGGTGAAGGTTAGGGTACACGATCTTGAAAAAAATATTGTTATGGGAATGTAATCTTTCTCTAACCTTTCCATCATCAATATCACAATCACTGAATAAAATGTTTACTATTAACCCATTCCGTCTTTTGACAGTAACCTCATTTTCGATTTCTTTTAAAAAATTCATACGGTAACCCCTTCTTCTAAATATATCAATAAGTTTATCACATTCTGTTTGGAAGTCCCCTTCATCTGACACCATTCTAGGAATTCTGATAAATTGTCCCTTAACTAGGGATTTTTTCTGATGAATCGGGTGCCAGCTCTCAAAATGTAAAAATGTATTCGAATACGTAGATTTCCTGTACAGCTTAGATATGAAAGATTTACTCATATAATCCTTCACAATAGTGACATCTAAAAAAATTCAAGCTCTGTATGTCAGAATTCAGGGTAAATTCTAAAAAATCAGTGGTACTATTAAGGTATTCAAAAAACTCACATAATTTGTCCTCACCCCCTTTCCATAAAAGGACTATGTCATCTGAATAACAACCATATAGGACCCAATGGTCTTTGTAGCATGAATTCATAATGTATTCCTCCACCCAGTGTGCCAAGACCTCATTGGCAAACACAGGGGCACAACATGCTCCCATGGCCACCCCTAAAGTTTGCTTAAAGAGGTGGCCATAAAAGCTTAAAAAGTTATTTTCCAAAACAAGTTCCATACAGGTCCTAATGGCGTGTTTGGTGTCAAAACTTAAATCAGAATGCCTACATAGATATTCATAAAACCAATCAAGCCCTTACTCATGTGGGATTACTGAAAATAGATCCGTGATGTCCAAGGTGGCCATAATAAGTCCATCATCATACATATCTGGATGTATTCTACCTAAAAAATCCCATGAATCTTTAATAATCCAGGGCGTCTTTTCCACTAGACCTTTCAATTGATGGTCCACAAATTTGGCCAACCCATATGTTTTTGAAGCCTCCCTCCCTCCATGACGGATAATGGTTGTAGTTGATCTGATAATACATTTGTCCCTTCCTCTCCCCCCTCTGCTCCCTGATCCTCTCGGATCTTCTCAGGGGAGGGGGGTCCACGGGGACATCCCTATTTAAATACTCATTGTCAACAGGATTATTATTGACCACATCATTCACATCATTGTTTTGTTCAATAAAATAAACAGAATCATGCCCTTTAGGGGGTCAGGGTAAGCTTTAACAGTTTCATAATCAGTCTTGTCCCTATTTAGTTTATGTTGTTTCATAGCCCTAAGTTCAACCAACCCATTGTCCACATGTTTAAATGCATTTAAAAAATCATTCTTTTTACTAGCAAACAATAAATCATTCTTAATACTTGGTTCTGCTTTTTCAATGTCTCTAATAAGTAAGGACATTTTCCTGTTGTTATCGCTAATGAGAATTCTTAAAAACTCACATGGGAGTTCTTAGTCAGCCCAGAGGGATATTTTTACAGTTTCAGTCCTTTGGAATTTGCTCTCGTTCTATGCATTGTCACAGGTACGAGTTTTCCAACTGTAGTTTCTCATACTTAAAAGTTAGTTCCTGAAAACGACCCAGTTGTTGCTCCATACTCATATAAGATTCATTGAGCCATTCCTGATTGTCCCCCAATATCGTCTCACTTCTGAGCCAATCTTCTGTAGAAAAAGATGCCGTACTCACGTCAGCAACTCCAGAAGCTGAACACACAACACTAGTGACAGAGCCAGACAGAACCTTAAAATGTACGTGAAGAAATTAAATTTAGGGGTACATTTTGGTAATACTATTATTACTCAAAATGCCCACCAGTTGCATAGACCCAGCACATTTACTCCACCTACCCCCCCTCTTCTTGTGATTTATGAGACACTTTGTGAAAATGAACTTAGGAAAATCATTTTGAATAGTAATCACAGGGGTTATGTTAACAATTTGGACAAAAAAGAATGATTGTTACTTCAAGACATCATTAGTAACAATAACATCAGGCTTATGAAACCTGATAAGGGGGGAGTGCTGGTCATTATGAATTATTTGGATTACAATAGTAAAATGTTTGATCTATTGTAAACTGACACATCAAGAAGTGTCAGTCAATGAGATGAATCTAACCTATAGGAACATCGATTTGACCATTGAGGAATTGTTACTTAATCAACAGATAAGTACTGACACGCATACGTTCTTAGAGTGTAAAACCCCCAGAACACCTACCATCTTCGGCATCCTGAAGATACATAAATCCATCCAGAACCCCCCTCTACATCCGATTGTGGACGCCAAGGCTTCAAAAACGTATGGGTTGGCCAAATTTGTGGACCATCAATTGAAAGGTCTAGTGAAAAAGACGCCTTGGATTATTAAAGATTCATGGGAGTTTTAGCTAGAATACATCCAGATATGTATGATGATGGCCTTATTATGGCCACCTTGGACATCAAGGATCTATTTTCAGTAATCCCACATGAGGAGGGGCTTGATTGGTTTTATGAATATCTATGTAGGCATTCTGATTTAAGTTTTGATACCAAACATGCCATTAGGACCTGTATGGAACTTGGTTTGGAAAATAACTTTTTAAGCTTTGATGGCCACCTCTTTAAGCAAACTTTAGGTGTGGCCATGGGAGCATGTTATGCCCCTGTGTTTGCTAATGTGGTTTTGGCACACTGGGAGGAGGAATACATTATGAATTCATGCTACAAAGACCATTGGGCCCTATATGGTCATTATTTGGATGACATAGTCCTTTTATGGAAAGGGGGTGAGGACAAATTAGGTGAGTTTTTTGAATACCTTAATAGTACCATTGATTTTTAGAATTTACCCTGAATTCTGACATACAGGGATTGAATTTTTTAGATGTCACTATTCTGAAGGATTATATGAGTAATTTTTTTATATCTAAGCTGTACAGGAAACCTACGTATTCGAATACATTTTTACATTTTGAGAGCTGGCACCCGATTCATCAGAAAAAGTCCCTAGTTAAGGGACAATATATCAGAATCGCTAGAATGGTGTCAGATGAAGGGGACTTCCAAACAGAATGTGATAAACTTATTGATATGTTTGGAAGAATGGGTTACCCTATGAATTTTTTAAAAGAAATCGAAAATGAGGTTATTGTCAAAAGACAGAATGGGTTAATAGTAAAAATATTATTCAGTGGTTGTGGTATTGATGATGGAAAGGTTAGAGATAGATTACATTCTAATAACAATATTTTTTCAAGATCGTGCACCCTAACCTTCACCTTGGATTTTTATAAAATCAAAAACACATTGGTTAATTTTTGGCCAGTGATGTTACTGGACCAGGATGTCTCTAAAATTGTAGGGGATAAACCAGTGATTGTCTACAAAAAAGATTATAGCTTTAAAGCACTCTTGGAAATTCAGAAAAAAGAGAACAAAACTAGTGGAGGCCTTAAATGTGGTAGGTGTGGGCAGTGCCCATATGTTATGGAGGGTGAATATATATTTATCAAGAATTTTGGACAAATCTACCCCAGTAAAAAACTTTTTTGTTTTTCGAAAAGGGTGGTATATATTGCTAAGTGTGGGTTATGCAACGTATTTTATGTGGGTAACACGAAAAGGACCTTTAAGCAGAGAGTATATGAGCACTGTTATGATATTAAATGCAAAAATAAAAACAGTGCACTTTTTAATCATGTGGAGAAATATCCAACGCATTTTTTTAGGTTTTTCGCCATTGATCATGCAGACCTGGGACCCCGGGGTGGCCCAGTGGATGATTATTTAGAATTATTAGAGTTAAAATGGTAAATTAAGTTAAATGCAGGCTCATATCCTGGCATTAATGAGTGTATAACTATTATGCCCTTGTTGAAGCTAAGAGCTTTGTTTTATATTTAAAGAATACTTATAAAATATTTAAAAAATATTTAAAAGGTTTTTATTGTTACTTCATGGGTTTATTACCCCATTTTTCTGCATCATAGTATTTATAGTTGTTTGTTATATATTTATATACATTTATATTCATCTGTGATATGTATGTGTGTTTACATTTTTATATTTATTTGCAATATGGGAGTATACTTTTTCATATGTCTTGGCAATTTAAGTCAGATATTATTTCCTTTAAATATGTGCATTAGTTGACAGGAAGTGATCTAATAGTAGTATGTGATGTCAGGGTTTTTGCTTTTTGGGAGGGTATTTAAATCCTTTGCGTTGTATTATGTGTATTCTGATGAAGTTGGTTATTCCGACGAAAGACCTTAATCTGTGGCCTATCATGTTTTGAGTGTGGTTTTATTGAGAACCCAATAAACTGTCCTTACGAGTACCTGCTGAGTGGCTGTCTG
Source organism: Protopterus annectens (assembly GCF_019279795.1). Lineage (NCBI taxonomy): Eukaryota > Metazoa > Chordata > Ceratodontiformes > Protopteridae > Protopterus > Protopterus annectens. The sequence continues at coordinate 577,524,840 of NC_056726.1, forward strand.
GATACCTTATATTTGTTTTTCTTGGTTTATGTTTCCTTTGGACAGATCAGTTAACTATCCACTTACCTTAACCCAAACCCTAACCCTAAGGTCCATCACTATCGCACACTCACCTCACCCGCGCCCTAACCCTAACTCACCTACCCCACCCTAACCCTCACGTCCACACAATCGCACACTTACCTGACCCATGCCCTAACCCTAACTTACCTAACCCACCCTAACCCTCACGTCCACACAACCGCACACATACCTAACCCGCTCAATAATTCTAACTCACCTCACATCCACACAATCGCACATATACCTAACCCACACCCTAACCCTAACTACCTTAACCCACATTCAATCTCACACTTACCTGAACCCGACCCGTAACTTTCCACCACAGTGCTGAAAATACCGAAGCAACAGAAATGGACAACCGAATTCTTTCCCTAGGAAAAAATTCTGTTTTTTGTTGCTTCGATATTTTCAGCTTTCGCTGAATAGGGTTCGATATTAGAACATTCGAAGTTTTGAAACTTCGATGTTCTAATATAGACCCACCAATTATCTGTTTTTATTATCTCTTTGATGAATGTTTAGTTACCCCCTTTTCAGTAGAGTCCTAAGGAGAGAAGCTCCACAGTATATACAGTAACTGAAAAATGTACATTGGTAAAGTAACACAGTACAGTATTAAGATAACATGTGGAAATTGACAAATATACATTGCTGCAGTACCACATTACAGTAAAAAATTACAAAGACAGAATTAATACTATGCGATTTCTAAAAAAAATAAGCAAGCTGCATGCTGTATAAGCTTTCAGTTGTATGGAATAAAGACCTGTAATTGTACGACAGCTGACAGTTACATAAAATAAAAAGACAAAAAACAATTCTGGCTCAATGAACACAAAATATAAACATTTATGCAATAAAATGCTAACTTTCACAAGAAGCACATTCACATTTTGTGTAAAAGCTTTTAACTTTAGCAGTCTATATTATAATATTGACCTTACACTCTGAATACCTCTATCATCATTTATACATGAAACATATTTTGCATTTCTGATTCATCTGGAAATTATACATTCCCGAGCTGATTTTTTCTCACATTCCAAATGTTGTTGAAACCACTGCCCTGCAAAATGTTATTCTTTGCATTATAAACAGTTATTTCACTTCCGCAGTCTAATACTACACACCTGCTTTTTGTTGGAATCAATTAATTCTAAAGGTGTAGCTCAGTTTTCTTTACTGATCATCACATTATTACAGTTATAAGAGCTGAGTTTATTTTGAATTTCTAGGATTATGCTTTACAATTCTTTCTTTGTTCAACACCATGGAAATGTATTTATGTATTCATTATTTTAATGGGTGCTATATCATTAGTAGTATGTAATGCTGATATACTTTTTAAATAACCTCCAGAAGGGAAGTTTATAGACCATCAGCTCTGACTACATAATCTACATACTTCCAATGAAACACTTTTATAATGACTGTAAGACTGTGCCTATGTCAGCTCCTATAGCTTAAAAATTAAATAATTTAGGAGTTCATTGTTGATATTAGGTTAGAATATGCTGATTTAACATTTAAACCCACACAGTAAAAAACAGCTGGATTATAAATAATTAACAACATACAGACTCTGCTAATATACAGACTGACTAAAATATTGAAAACAAAACTCAATTAAGAAAAGTCATGGAATATTTGAAACTTATGCGGTATCTCTGGTTCAGAAAATGTAATTGCAGCTTGTGTAATAATTTCCTTGAAATTCATAATTTAAACAAAATGTTGGAGGCAAATGAAGTGGGAATAAGAAAATGTATCAGGATACTTCTCCATGAAACAATAGATGCTAAACACATGCTTTAATTTTCAGTGTAGCAAACCCTGCTGGTGGTGTAGGCTGATGAAGTATTAGGCATGCCAGCAGTGACTTTTCATATATTCTGAAACACCAGATTTTTTGATGTATGAAAGCCTTTCCAAAGCATGTAGACAAAAAAATACATTTGAACACCACACCAAGCAAATATTTTATTCTGAGAAATTAATCATTGTTGGCAATTTGGCACCTGAAAGATTTGTACCGAGGAACACTGTAGCCATGACAGCATAACATAAAACTAGATTTGTAAGCTGATGATATAAAGGAGCAGATATTATGATAATGTAATACAAAAGCATGAAAGTGTAATATTTACCTGATTGTTATTAGATTATTAGTTTATTCACTTCGAGTAAAAGCATGAGTGTAACATTCACCTGACTGTTATTAGATTATTAGCTTATTCACTTCTAGTTTCAGTAATATCTGGTTTCCAACTATGCCAGGTTCCCAATGAGTAATTCAACAAGAGGATGTAAGATCTTACACATCAGTCCTGCCATTTGTGACGGTGTTTACCACAGAGATGTGTTATTCCACAAATGCTTTGATGTTATTCCCAGTCACTGTAAATTGCAGATTACACTGATAGGGAGGGGGTGAAAAGAAATTTTTATTCTATAACAGTTTCTAGACTAGATTAATTGATTGTTTTTCTTCACCAAGTGAATATACTCTGGTACTGAATGAAAACAGAAATGTTACCCTTATGTACATGAAAATACAAATGGCACTCATCTGCTCCCAAATAGTACCTATGCCTCATCAAAAGGACTGCTCATGGCTGTACATTTTAGATCACTGAGAAGGTGGTAGAATGGTACAACAGCATTGCTGCTTTACTGCATTTGGCTGTTTTGTTCATCTTCTGGCTGGTGTACCATCTATGTGAAGTTTGCATGTCAGTCATGCCTTCATGGTGGGGTTTGGTGGTGGGGGATTTGTTTTTCTTCCCAAATCCTAAAGACATTCCACTAAATTGAATTAGGTTTACTCTAAACTGCCTAGAGGAGTGAGTGTGATGCGCATGTGTCTGTGTCTGTATGTTCATCTTTGTGAATGTGTGTCTGTGTGTGTATATGAGTGCATACGCATCCTATGATGGACTGGCATCCTGGCCAGGACTGGTTTTCTGCCTTATACTCACTGAGTGTCAGGAAATGAAGTCCTCCAGTTCCAAAACAAAGTAATGCTCTAAGTTCCATAACTCTCCTTGCTGTAACTTTATTTCATCTTCATTGATCATCATTGTAACAGAAACCCCTATTTCCCTGTAATGGACAGTGTTAGTAATTGGGTCAGTACTGTTTACCATAGCTCATATACCTCTTGCCAGAGATGAAAGCTGAGATTGGAAAATAACCACAAGTAAGCAAACAGGAAAATGAATAATGTAATACTTTCACTATGGAAGACAGCCTGTTCACATAATTTTTATCACTGGCTACCCAGCCTTTTCATTCTGCATTTTCAAATATTTACAGCTAATATATATGAAGGGAGAGGAGGGAGGTATATGTTCTTAAAAATTATTTTGTAATCATTTGTTATAAACAAGCAGAGTGTATATCGTATAGAAGAAAATATTGTTAATTTTAAAAAATGCTGTAACAAAAAAAGAGTTGTCTTCTTGCTTGTGTAGTAATCCAGTGGTTATTTATTGGATACTGTTGATTATCTTTTTGTGTGTTGATTGTCTTTTTTAGATTTGAATAAAATAAATTAAGAATTTCCATAACAACTGCCATAAGAGGTATAAATCTTATTAGCTAACTCTTCATTCCCCTACAAACCTGAAACCACCCCCATTTTTTAGCAGCATCTAAGTAATCATTTTCTCAGTCTAATGTCTTTTATTACACATTTAATCTGTGGCCAGGATTCAAACAGATGCATTGTACAATGATACAAGCTTGTGCTGCATACTGAGAATACACTGCTGTGTAACATAGAAAAAAAAATAACCAAGCAGGGACACGTTGTATAGCTAGGCAGTTAGCTATTCTTCGGGGACAAATTACATGGAAGAATGGAAGCATCTCAATCTCAGCTGAATGTGCAGAAGACAAAGCAGAGGTTTCATCCTGTGTTGTCCAATCTTGGAAGAGCAGGTAATACGACCATTGCAGGTAGCATGAATCCACACCGTTTGAAGTTGGCTATCACTAGGGGCATGCATAGCAACTACATGTAGCATATATTTATGTCATGTTATTCAGTCCACAGCCAGCTGGAGGTCATACTGGGTCCATTAAAGAGGTGGAAAGAGGACAACAGGAAAGTGTGGCAGAGGGTGTATAGTAAACCGAGGGTACACACAGCAGGAAAACATGCAGAGAGGTGAAGCATGAAGTGCAATGTTTTTGTGGGGATAGGTCTCCCATTTAATATATCTATATCTGTACATTTCTATGTGTGTATGGGTGTGTGTGTGTGTGTGTGTGTGTGTGTGTGTGTGTGTGTGTGTGTATATATATATATATATATATATATATATATATATATATATATATATATATATATATATATATAGTTCCACTTCGAATCATCGAATGTTCAGAACATCGACGTTCTGATCATCGAGACCAGAACATCGATGTTCAGAACATCGAAGGTTTAAATTGGAAGTGCCAGGTAAGTGAAATTGTAGAATTTTGGGTGTGTATGCAGAGCAGCAAGGTGCCCTGCATGTTGTGTGTGTGTGTGTGTGTGTGCCATCTGAGCGTTGGCATTGCAGGTAGGGTACGGGAAATCTCCCATTTAGCTCTACCGCATATAGCGGTAAATGGGAGATTTCCCTTACCCCACTGTAGTGCGATCTTAGAGTTGGAATATTAAAGTAGCGGGGTGTGGGGGGTGCAGGGGGGCGAATAAAATAGTTTTTGTAAGTTTTTTGTTTTTTGTGTGGTTCATTTTGAACCTTCGATGTTCTGAACATCGATGTTCTGGTCTCAATGACCAGAATGTCGATGTTCTGAACATTCTACGATTCAAAGTGAATCTATATATAGATATATATATATATATATATATATATATATATATATATATATATATATATATATATATATATATATATATATATATGAAGATATGTGTGTGAGCATGAATGTATGTCTGTTTGGATAGGTAGAAGAGATAATGTAAAAGCTGAAACTAAAACAGAGGGAGAAAAGTAAGCAAGAGGGCAGACAAACATGAAACAGTCCAAAAGAACAGGGTCAATCAAACTGATATGAATATGTGATATGCGTGGTGTGTGTGTGTGTGTGTGTGTGTGTGTGTGTGTGTGTGTGTGTGTGTGTGTGTGTGTGTGTGTGTGTGTGTGTTTATATATATATATATATATATATATATATATATATATATATATATATATGGTTTCGACAACCTGATGTACACTTGCATGTGACAGTTTAGCCACCAGTGTCATTATGTAATTTCACCTCTTGCTACTCTGTCTGATCATTTAAGGATTAAGTGGTTGTCAGTAAACATGAGACAATTGCTATATTGTTTCCAGATGCACATATCTGACAAGCTGGCTACAGAGAAGTATAAAATTGCATATCCGTAATGTCCAGTCTTTTGATTTATGAGCTACAAGGGGGTGGTATGTTGTATTTAAAAGACTATTAAGGGCGCTTTGTTTGTGCAAACGAAGAAGGATGCTTTATTGAGGAAGAGTAGGCTAAACACTACTAAATGCTACTAACTTTAATGTTTACACAGTACAGAGTTCTACTAAATCTGTAAGTATTGTCACATGAGGCCCAACTAGCTGCTCTAAGCTTGTTGGCACACAATGTATTAGCACTATATTGCTGGTTTATAGGTTACAGGTTTATTGTTTGTTCCATAGAGAAAATTTGCTTTCTAGGTGTTTGCTACTGTACAGGGTGCTGCTAAGCCATGCAAACATGCAAAATTTATAGCAGCACAGAAAAAACAGGAAACTAAATGAGCCCTTGGCCAACAAAATGACTACACTATCTTCTGTGTATTTCCCAACTTAGAACAGGCAAACACCTCCTGTCACAAGATGAATAAACCCAAACCTCTTGATGTAAATAAAACAGAAGAAGAGGCCCACAAGTGCAATGCTAATACAAACCACTTAACTAGCTGGAAATCCCTTGTTGAAGGTAATTTCAAGACAGTAGCAGTGAGAGGAAGAGCAATTTTCTTACAAAAAACTTCAGTGAAATGCACACATAAAAGCAGGGAACAAAAGCAATCTCTGAAAATAACAAGTGCAGTTTAGCAATCAAGGTACTTAACTTTCTCTGGGTGGCACTGAATGCAAGTAAAATACTTCTGGAATGCAGGCTATGACTATGACTGTTGTTGAGCTCCAGGAAAATGACTAGGAGACATTATATAGTAAAGGAGCTTTACTCAAGAACAATACTGGTTGGCTGGGTGGGCACTCAGTATTATTTGTCTGTGGAAAGCAGTTGGTGGGAAGAGTACATAAACAGCTTATATAACACTCAATAGCAATGCAAGAGGAAACACAGGGATTTTGGAAATCAGATAATCATAAGGTGTTGGGGACAGAGACGCAGCCTTATAAAACAACAAGAGCAGAAGATTGGGAAACATTTCAATGAAAAGCAGGCTAGCTACAGAGGCTAGCAATCAAATAAAGGCAATACTAGAACTTTTTCAGAAACTTTATCTCAATGTGTTATTGGTGGATGGAGCAGATACAGACTCCAAGCAGGTAAATGATAAGCACAATATAAAAGCATTGAAGCACGACTGGGTCAGAGATAATTCTCTCACTATTAAACTTCTGCTACAGTTTAAGGCACCAGCGAATGCAGAAATTTAGCAGTAACACTGTTTGTCAAAAAAAATCTGTAATAAATGATTAAGTCACAAATCTGGTAACAGGATTATGCAGTTCTGCCACAACTGTGAATTAAACTACAAGAGTTTGTCCCAGCAAAGTAAAATACAAACAGATAGTTTTTACAAGTAATTTTACTTGTGGAAATAGAAGTGCAGAATAACCTAAGTCCTTGAACAAACTAAAAAAATACAATCAAGTGCAACAGAGGAGAAAAGGACAATTTAATATTACTACATATCTCACAATACGTAAGCTTAAATATTTAAGCAGAATTGAAATAATTAACATACTCTTGGATTCAATAAACTCCAAGTAGGCTCCGTGTAGAGCCTAAATGGAGTGTATCCATGTAGATGGCCATGAAGTGTCTTTGGCAGCTTGTACTACACATTCAGGATGCACATCATGCCTAAGTAAGGTTGCATGGTGCATACCAGTAGCACTGACTGCAAAACTTCACAGAACAGCATGGATAATGAATCCATGTAAGCCTGGATGTTCCGCCCACATCACACACCACCAGAAGAATATGCAATCAATCCAGCCATCCTGAATGACTATCTAAAATCCACAAATCTCATCCCATCTTGTGCCCTTTTATGTTTATTTTTTTATTCATACCACATGTTTGCATGGCACACCGCGGTTCTTGCAGATTCATGTCAGGTTTGTGCAGCGGGACCACTCAGGTAGCAGACATGACCCAGACATCTAAAAATAGAAAGAGGATCCTTTTACTAAATATGACTGTACAATGCTGTGCGATGTGCAAACCCGCTAAATGGAGCTGCACTATTATTTATTTATTTATTTATTTATTTAAGTTTGATGACTGGGGAAGTACACTGGGCCAAGAAGAGACAATTTTTTAGTGGAGGCCCAGGAAGAAAAGCTCCACAATAATTGCAAGTTACATTTCACATGTTACATTTAATTAAACATTTACAGATAAGCTCCATGATATTTGCAATTGGCTTTTTACAATGTTAGAAAAATGAAAAGACATAATTCAATACAGAAATTTCAACATTTACATAAAGTGAATATTTTTGTTATAAACTCAATTGTAGGTTTAACATTTCAAAATATATAGCTACTAGCCATTAGTAAGTTAGGAAAATATTATGCATGCAGAGGGTAATAGTATATTTGAGACTGGAGAGTAGAGTACATTAGATATTAGAGAGAAAATTAGTTTTTAGTAGGGGAGGGATTGTTTTGGGTGGGATGAAGTAACAGTAGAGGTAGTTGGATGAGTCAGTAAAAAGTAGTGGTTGAGTGCGTTTCTGCCTTGGAGGTCTCTGCTGTTTGGGAAGATTTTTATTGAGAACCTCCGCGAAGGTGGGTGTGCGGTTTGTGTTTTTTGTGAAGGCAGTGCTGGTGTGTGTTCTGGAGGGCTATGTGTTCAATGTGGTGTGGTGCAAGTGTTGACCTTCTCCTCTTGACCAGCTATTCCGGTCTTGACTGGAGAGTGTGTGGCTACCAGTTTGGATATATAAGTGCATCTCTCACAAGTCTCAGTGTTGGGAGGTAAGAGGAGAGGGTTATCAGTGTACATGAGGTAGTTGCTACATTGCCTCAGGATGTCCATGTTCCAAGTTAGTAGGAGAAAGCACAGGGAACTGACCTTTAAACATGCCTGGAGGGGTGGGAATTAATAATAAGTACTGAAGCTGTTTCCTCATAGAATGTTTAGTGCTGGTAGCACATTTGTGTGCTGCAATAATTGCTACAAGATGTCTGGTAAAGTGCTAGACTAATAAGCTAGTAAAAGTGCAGGAAAGAAGAAAACTAGCAGATCTAAGGGAAAAACTGAAGAGCAGACCTTGGCACCACTCAGAAGCTTACAAACAGTCCTGGATACAGCAAATCTGTATCTGGACTAGACTAATTACAGGAAAGGTGGGAAACAAGCTCAAACACAGGCTTTTAAACCAAAAAGTTGAAAGAGATGGAAAAACTACCCAAAGGCCAATAAACTACAATTTTTGGGCCAGAAACTACTCCTCTTGTGGTAGATAGGCTACCTAGTGCTTACCACTCCTACTGGTAAGTTATAAGGCTTCCCTCCAACACAGAAAGGCTTGGGGGGACTCAGAAGCTTACATACAGTCCTGGATACAGCAAATCTGTATCTGTACTAGACTAGTTACAGGAAAGGCGGGAAAAGCACAGATGCAGGCTTTTAAACCAGAAAGTTGAAAGAGATGGAAAAACTGCCCAAATGGCCAATAAACTACAATTTCTGGGCCTGAAACAATTCCTCTTGTGGTAGATAGGCTACCTAGTGCTTACCACTCCCACTCCCACTGATAAGCTAGTAGGCTTCCTTCCAACACAGAAAGGCTTGGGGGACTCAGAAGCTTACATACAGTCCTGGATACAGCAAATATGTATCTGTATTAGACTAGTTATAGGAAAGGCAGGAAAAGCGCAAGTGCAGGCTTTTAAACCAGAAAGTTCAAAGAGATGGAAAAACTGCCCAAACGGCCAATGAACTAGAATTTCCGGGTCAGAAACCACTCCTCTTGTGGTAGATAGGCTAACTAATGCTTACCTCTCCCACTGATAAGCTAGAAGGCTTCCCTCCAACACAGAAAGGCTTGGGGGGCTCAGAAGCCTACATACAGTCCTGGATACAGTAAATCTGTATCTGGACTAGACTAGTTACAGGAAAGGCAGGAAATGTGCAAATGCGGGCTTTTAAACCAGAAAGTTGAAAGAAATGGAAAAACTGCCCAAACAGCCAAGAAACTACAATTTCTGGGCCAGAAACAACTCCTTTTGTGGTAGATAGGCTACCTAGTGCTTACCACTCCCACTGATGAGTTAGAAGGTTTCCCTCCAACACAGAAAGGCTTGGGAGGCTCAGAAGATTACAAACAGTCCTGGTTATAGCAAATCTATATCTGGACTAGACTAGTCACAGGAAAGGTGGGAAACAAGCGCAAACACAGGCTTTTAAACCTGAAAGTTGAAAGACATGGAAAAACTGCCCAAACAGCCAATAAACTACAATTTCTGGGCCAGAAACCACTCCTCTTGTGGTAGATAGGCTACCTAGGGCTTACCACTCCCACTGATAAGTTAGAAGGCTTCCCTCCAACACAGAAAGGCTTGGGGAGGGGGCTCAAAAGATTACAAACAGTCCTGGATACAGCAAATCTGTATCTGGACTAGACTACTTACAGGAAAGGCAGGAAACAAGCTTAGATTTTTTTTACAGAAAAGCAGCTAAAACAGCACTAAAATCAATTCAAGTGCAGTGCAAGTTAGCACACTTGAGTGTGTAGCAGTATTAAAGCAAATATAGTCTAAATAAATGTAATTTATTCAAAATGTGTTCTGAACTGAATTCAGTTATTGTTTTATTCAACTCTGAACAGTTAAAATTGCCAAAAAATATTCTTATCAGCTGAGAAGCTCACTCAGTCAGAACACAGGGAGATTCTAGCAAAGTTTTTTTTCTAGCAAAGTGGAAAGTGAGAAAGAAGGAGCAAAAGATAGTCCAAGGTTAAGAAACTAAGTGGGTTGGCCTTTTCAAATGTTCTCCCTGTATTAGGTAGAATGAGCTAATGACACTAGACTTGGAGGAGTGTTCCAGATCAAATTCACAGTATGAGCGGGCAACTGCAAAGCCACCAATGGAGAAAATGTCCAGTTAATATCTTACCCACAGTGAAACTAGCTAGAAAAGATTTAAAAACAGTGTGACAGTAAAAACCTTATTTAGCAGGCCCTGTGAGGCAGGCAATTGTAGTACAACCATGCAGATTAGTTTATAGCTATAAAACACAGTAAAAAGTATGCAGCAGACATTAAAAGTGCTATAAATATCTTACAATAAGCAATAACTAGTAAAAATAAGCAAAAAACAGGATACTTAATGTTATATATCACAGATCAGAGTTTTGCTCAGTGCCCCTCCTCTTATTAGCTCTGTGTTAAATGGCAGAAACACTCACAAGATAACTTCTTAAGTAACAGAAGGTTGAAACCTGAAACAATTTAAAAAAAAGCTCGACAGAACCAGTGTGACTGGTATCCCTGCACTGGTGAACAGTGTCATCACCACTATGATGATCTCTATAGGAGAAAGAGGGATTCCCTTGATCAGTGGATCAGGTATTGACAGGTGGGGAACACCCCAGTGATGTGTAAGTATGATTTAGGTTCATAGGTTCATAAGTTGGTACTAGGCTATCGGCCCTAGGGCCTATACAAGCCTAGCCATAACAATTCCCTGGCTATTTCTTCCCACAATATTTATAGGTTCATAGGTTGGTACTAGGCTATCGGCCCTAAGGCCTATACAAGCCTAGCCATAACAATTCCCTGGCTATTTCTTCCCACAATATTTACATGTATTACCTGAAAATACTCAAGCTGGCTATGGTAACCATTGGTATTCATAATTGCTTTTTCTTTTCCCTTTTTCCACAGCTGCAGACGAGAGGGCCTTGAATGTGAGGTCCCATGCTAGGTGACTGGAGAGGATGAAACAAGCATGTGGTAAGTAAGAATAATTATATAAAGCACTCTTACTGCAGCCTTAATAGTTGTGGATGGATTCGTAGCTATATCATACTTTGTTATGATTTTGGAAATGCATATCTGTACAGTACTTTTTAATAATACCTATATCTACTGAAAATTCAGATTTAAGAATCACTGCTTTGCCCTGGTCATTGTAGGGTTCATTGTAGTCTGGCAAGTACTTTATGAAGACATCAATAAATAAATGAGTGTTGGTGAGTTCTGTTAACACAAATTCTGTGCAGCTATCCATGTGTGTAATAGTAACATTTGCAATATGTTCCTAATTAAGGTTCCTTGTACCCCCAAATATTTTATGATATGCCCAGATACCCTGCTCTAAAAGGTGGAGAGTTCTGGTCTGAAACGCAATGCAACAGTTGCACATTCCAAGATAGTGCCTGTGAGTCTATCAAGTGTAAAAGGAAAGAGAGTTTGCATTATAATGTATTCAAAAGCAAAAGTACAGTATTACAGAAGACACTGCTTGTGGCTTGTAATGCCACACTCCCCAAATAAAACAATCATCAGATTAAACTACTTTGTTAGCTTTATATCATTAGAAATATAGTGCTGTTATGTAATGATCATTATAGCATTTTAAGTGCAGACTTCCAGACCTGGCCTGCTGTCACGTGGAAGCACTGTACATATATTCCAAGTAATACAGGGATTTATTACCAACTGTAATTGTTTATAGTAGACTGTAGCACACGATCATACAGTTATTTTTTAAATCTTGTATGATTTGTAAAGTTGCTAAGGTTCTCCTTTTTTTCTCTAACCCCACCCCATACCTTCTTTGTACTTATGTATTACTTATTTTTATTATGATTTATCTCTTATTATTATAAAATAATTTTAATCATATTACACCTTATTAAATCACTTAATTTCTTATGTTTTGTTTATTATTTATACTTTTATCTTCTATCTTACATAGCGCTCCATGTCGCAGATGTGTCTACTTGACACACCAAATTTAGTTAGCTGGTGCAGGAGTGTCTTCATGTGTCACTCAACATATGTTTAGGGCCATAATGGAGGCACAGGCACATTCAGATCATCACTCAAGGAGAATGCTCAGGGTTTTAGATGCAGCACAGTCTTATATCTGTGACTGCCTCCACCGTGTTGCTGATGCACTAGATCAGTTCAATGACATGTATCAGTGAGATGCAGATGTGAGACAGCACAGAGCATCTGCCATGGAAAGCACATTGTCTGGCTAGAATGTCTTTTGGGAGGAGAATGTCAACCTCGTGTGCATAGGTCAGCAACTACATCTGCTGAGAGCCAATGGGGCCTTGCCCGATCAATCTCCCATAGCGGCAGTACATCCGCTACTCCATCAGAGAGTGTACTGTTCACACACAGACATAGAATGTCATGGGGTCATGTTTCTGGATGTTCCTGTGAAGAAAGGATGTCTAGCAGACATCAATCACCCTCAGGTAGTAGCACACCATCTGTCCTTGGGCATGGAGGTGCCAGTGCAACTCCTGGCAGAGCCAGTTCTCATGGTTGGGGGTGGGGACAATGAACTGTCAGCTCTACCATGCACGGCTCACAGCTGTGTGACATACAGACACATAGAACTAGCAATACACTTGCCTGTGTTCATGCAGACACTCATACACCAATGTCTCACTGAGGGCACCTACTGGCACACATGCTACATCTACATGTTCCCCGTTGGCTTCTGCCCTTACTGACTCACACACGCGCTCACCAACCTTTTGTGTCAGCCTAGGCCTCCTGCACCCTCACAAACCACACTGTGCAAATGATGACTGTGCCACACCCCTGTTGTCTATCTTTTGGCTTCAGGTTTACTGAACATATGTGTCTGATGCACAGGGTGACTACCTACATTTATTATGTATTTCATATGCCCATGTGTGCTGTTGTCCTGATTATTGTAACTGTTATTTATATTCTAGTTAGCCAGTTAAACAATTGCTAGCATAATAATTCCTCTACTTTCTAGCTGATGCTTTTTTTAGGCTTGTGAAGTCAGTCAATGACATGTGTCTCGTTAATATATCTAACACTCTTTTTCAAGATTGTTTATTGCTAACTTGTGTGTGTACATTCAAAGTTGAGTTCTGGATTCTGTGTCAGCACTGCAGACAGAGCTGACTTCAGTATTACAGTATAATGTTTTGCTTTTTTTCATGCACATCACCATAGGTTCTAAGGTTAATAGGCTGTGATAGGGGTATTGTCCTGACTGTGCTTAGAACTGTAGCTGATACATCACAATATGACATGCAATGACATGTATAATGCATGTCCATGATTCTTACAGAAAGGACCATCCATGTTCAGCATAGAATCAGCAGTGATCCATGGTGGATAACATGTTCACATGAAGTCTGCCTGTTTGTGCTCAAACAGGTTTATGGATGTGCCCTGCATGACATATAATTGGACTCCTAATGCAGATGGGTGACAACCTTTGAGACATGTATGTGCCTACCCTGCATGTCTTATGTATGTCATACTGTACATTGAGTTCCCTGGAACAGGTGGTTGTGGTTCCATATGACTTAGGGATGTGCAGCATATTCATCTCATTTTTGCCCAAAGACAGCTATGTAATGCTTCAGTATTCTGGCTCAAAGCTATATATCTGATACAGCATACACTGCCAGCTACTTCATTCTGTCCAGAGAAGAGACATGTTGGAGACTCTCTGATGTTGTCATACTCAGAGATGTCTGATGTCTGTCAACTTCTTGCAGTTGTCTGGGGCAATATTTATAAAACAGAGGATTATATACACCAGTAGGGCTGATGATGGATGAGTATAAGGGAATGATAAACTTTTTATTGATGTAATGCCTTCCCGAATTGGATGTAGGCTAGAGATGACTTCCTCCCCACAGTACACAAGTTTGTCAGTCAACATGTGTTTCAAGATATATCAATGCATAACTGAGATATAATGTACTCTTGTGTTTTTTTTTTTACATCAGCAAGAACATATATTAACACAGGGTATGGTGATGCATGTTTGTACAGTTGTTATAACACCGATGGCTTTGTCAGCAGTCATTAGTGGCACAATTTTGTCAAAACATCCTTTGTTGTTTTTTTGGACTTTTGGGAAGTATATGGCAAACAAGAGGGGAGACAGCACTGACACATCTGTTACCACACAGGTGGCAGGTCAGCTGCTTGAGGTGAGGTCTCCCACTTTGACTAAGTATTGCTGGTCTGTGATCCAATTTTCAACCCGCCTGTTAACAGAAGGTGTGATATTCACCTTGGTTAGTTTCTCACTGGAAACAAATGTTGGATTGTATTGAAGTGCCTGGCCAAGGCAAGATAGGGTGACTGCACAGCCTTGTATATGTCTCTGCTCACATTTTGGATTTCACACAGGTTTGCAGGCACAAGCTAACCATAAGAACAGATAATTGGAACAGATGTACTGTTTGGATGTCACCTATGTCCTTTTTGTGTGAGATGCATGCATATTGTTTCAATTTCCTTAAAGCAAAAGTTGAATACAGCTATAGGAGTATAATTCCATTTGTATGTTGCCTATCCTACATTCTGTTGGTGGGAAATGGTCACTGTATTCCATTCATTGTGGACAACAGCAGTACTCAGACCATTGATTAATATGGTGCCTAGTGCAGTAACTCACTGTTGCATCACATGAAGAACACAGGCTAGAATGACATCTGGTGCCATGGAAACTATGCTCCATGTATTGGAGTGAGCAGTGATAACATACCATGGTTTGGAGGTGATGATACAACCATGTAGTATCTTGGTGTTGTGAGGAATGACACTTTACAGCCACCTGTGTCTGATAACAGGTGTGGAATTCACAGTGGGTCAGTATGTGCAATACCATCCAGAATTACTTCAGTATACATCTGTAAGCAGCAAAAAAAAAACAAGGGCCAAGACAGCTAAAACCATCAATTTAATTGTAAAGGATAAAAGATATGTGAGTTCAGACAATTCCTTCATCAGATCAAAGAACAAAGTCTGCTTAACTGTTTAAGTAACACTTGACCAACCTCAGTCTCAAAGCTGCACCACACATCTTTCCTCTTTTTCAGAGCTCTGTGTTATTGTTGGATAAACAGTGCAGGCACTACACATGTGCCATTACATTGTTCAGTCATATTGTTAATGAATAGGTTTGATATATTACAAACCCTTGTAGGGTGGTGCACTATTTCATCCATGTCATTTCAGTTTGCAACATCCACTTATGTTTGTGCACGTGACTTTGTCCTCCTATAATTAACCACATGAAGTATTATATGCACTGGTGACTAATTTGTGTCAACTAATCTTGCAGGGGGAACAGAGGGAAACTGATAGGTGAGGATGAGAGGTTTGAACCTAGTATCTGCATAGAGAATGCTAAAAGGAGGGGTATATGTGATACGAGTGGTATTTTCTGGGGTGTAACCTATGATGTGTACATTCTGAGATCGTTCTTAAGGTAGATCTACAGTTCTGTCATTGATCAGTAGGTGTTTCATTTGCTGCTTGCTATGTAACAGAAGGTATGACAGCTATCTAGACCTGTTGAGGATCTGCTCTGCAACATAGCAGCAGCCAAGTCTATTGGAAAATAATATTGTAATTTCTGTATGAATGAGGACAAAGTGTTAAGGTGTTTGTACATACACCACAACAGAGCAGGTAATCCAAGAAAATACTGTTAAAGCTCACACTAGGTCCAGAAACAGTAACATTCAAATAGAGACTCCTACTGTACATACTTGCCAGAAGTGTACAGGTGTGAGTCCTAGAAAAACAGATGTCATCCTAATGTTATTATTCTTTTGGCTACCACCATGATGGTTTGCCACAGCACATCATCTGCTTCCATTTCCTCCTTTCCTCTGCATCCTGTTTCTGTCATAACAACCATCTGCTTATCCTCGGTCACCACCCCCATGAACCTAATATTATGTCTTACTGTTTTTCTCCTATCTGCCAGCTCCACCCTCAGAATCCATCCCCAAATGTACCCAGCATCCTTCCTAAGTACATGCCCAAAGCAACACAATCTCACCTCTGGACTTGAGTCCAAACCATACAACCTTGTGCTGACACTGTCATACAGTGATTACTAATTCTGTCCATGCCTAGCACAACCAATGCAGATCTTAGCATCTGGAACTCTTCCAGCTTCTGTAATGATGCATGTATTTTTATCAGTGCCACCATCGCCAAAAAATATAACATTGCTGTTGTCAGTACACTCTTGTAGACCTTCCCTTTCATTGTTATTGGTACCCGCACATTTACTGTCAGGATACAAGGTAGCCTGAAGTCAGACACAACAATGAAGAGGAATCAATTCCTAACTTCTATCTTGAATGGTGTAACAGTATTCAGCTGTGTTTGGACTCTGAGGGTTTCATGCCTGATGCATAACAATTTCATGTGGTAACATTTTAGTAATACAGGTGTTGTGTACTCACATATTAAATTATCTCTAAATCACCACTATATATTTGCATACTGTAACAAGGTAAGACATTTACGAAGATATGTAATAAAACTGTTCAACACTACAATCTAGGTTCAGACCTTACGTTGCATATGCATCGGCTGACACAGCATTAGTTCAGGGCTGACTTTGTCTGATGCAAGCAGTACACAGCCAATACCTGTATAGATAAAGGTTGTGTGAGTTGCCTGACATAATTTTATAATATGTAGATGAGTAGAAGGAAGATGTTAGACCATAGGTGGTTAGTGAATGTGCTATGCATTGTCTGTAAGCCAAAGCAAGGGCATACTGAGCATGCCTACATCTATCTACAGGGACAGCAGCTGGGGGTTTCTCCTCTGAGTCCTTCTGTGACTGTGGCTGTGGTGATGTAGGCATTGTTGGGGGATGTGTGCCTGCTCCCCTTGCTGATCCTGCTGAGCTGTCTCCACAGGAGCACATTATGCAGCATAGCACAAACTGAAAATTTGTGCACATGTGCTTGGAGTATACTGCAAGTCTCTACCAGATATATCTAGGCACTGGAACCATGACTTCAGAAGCCCAGACACATGCTCTATGATGTTCCTAGTTTGTGACTGTGCCTGATTATGGCATTCTTCTATGGGTGTGTGTGCATTTCTAATGGGTGTCATCATCCATTGCACACATTTGTGCTAAAATAAAAATATTAGTATTTATAGTCATTTTGTACAAATTCCAGATGCTTTTGGACATCCTTGGCCAGTAAATGCCTGTTTTTACCTTTTTATGGGTATTTTGTCAATATTTTAGGACGTCTGTATGTCCTTGCTTCCATGTAGGCTCCTGTACATGGAAAATTTTCGCTTACACTTACAACACGCACACGGAGCGTAAACGGTAGTGTGTAGGGTTGTTGGATTGCTCCACCAAGTTCATTTGCTTCATTAGCATAAAATTCATGTACTTATGCTGAAATTTGCATTCCACGAAACTTTCTGTTGATGCACGTGAATGCACATGCTTGCACACCCCTACACAGAGTTTACTGTATCTAAAATCCGCTGTATTCGCATCGTGCCGAGATGTGAAAATGGAAAAATTCCCTGTGTAGACTTTGTTGAATTTGCACCATAATTTAATTATCTTTACTTTTTCCAAGACTGTGCTCCAAATGCAGGAGGGGCTTCAAGATCAAGCAATTTATTGTTGCTTTGTTTTTTATTTTAGGTTGGAAGATCCACTGTACTCTTCTAAAAAAAGGCACTGTGGGGGCAGCAAAGGCTTTCTGCAGCTCATGGAAGCCTTTGAAAGAGAGGTGCAAGCCATTCTTGACAAAGCAAGTTGGGCCGTGCAACAGTTTATTCCAAGCTGACACATACTGGACCCCTTTCATATTGCACCAGTTACTTTGCCAACTATTGAAAAAAATCATCTTTTTCTTGTACTTCAGCACCATTCTTAGTGAAAATATGATACTGCTCAATACCAGAGTTCTTCCTGTACATGTGACATGCATAAAGAGCTTGAAAATGTCTCACTCCATTTCCCTTAGTTTTTTTTCACTCCAGGTCATTTACATCCACATGGACCGTCTCTATGTCTGTAATCGTATTTGTTCATCTCATGGGCCCTTGAGATGTCAGAGATCCTGGCACTAGAAAGACAACTCACTGTTACCCTGTTTTGTCTGACTTTGTGAGGGTCGAGGCTGTGTGTCTTACTATGGAGTCACCAGTATATTATTGCTAGTGAGAGTTTAAGAACACTTGGTTTAGGGCAATTTTTTTTCCTGGTCACTCTCAGGTTTGAATGTAGCAGCAACTGTTGTAGTAGATCATTTCTGCTGAGATCTGGTCTTGTTTGACCTTAAGGCTTACGAAATGACTTTTTTACCACCTCAGTATATAATAACAGTAATTATAAAGGTGGGGGATGGCACTAGTTGATCTTTGGATTCCTTGGTAAGGATCCCAGCATGTTCTCCGCAATGCATGGACTGAGGTGAAGACTGGAACTATCTGCTTACAGACAATATTTCTTTAAACACACCAGAAGATTGGATTTTAAACTCATCACCCATCAGACCTCATCTAGACATCAAATGGATTTGGACTTTGCTACAACCTGGACTGTTGCACATTTAGTTTTTGTATCTCTAAATATCTGAATGCATCATGAATCATTGCTTCTTTATTTGCAGCATTATTCTGCTAATTTGCCTTATTTAGGCCACCGGATGTATTCAGTTACTGAATTATTTGATTTTTTTGTATTCCACTAGATAATGCTGCCCAGCAGATAGGACTCTTTTTAGAATCATAATCATGACAAGTTACAGTACTATACCTGTCTAAACCTGATCTGATAAAGTCCCTCCACTCCAAAAATAAAAGCATTTTTTACCATTTTATTCTTTTAGCTTCAATGTGTAGAGATTATAATTTACATATTGAGGTCTGAACTGACAGTATGAAACTAAATCTAGGTACTCAGGGGCATTTTCTACTTCAGATTTTCCTTTTTCCCATTTATTTTTTTTCTTCCCTGTTCTTTGTCATGTTTTACTGATGTTGGTCAGACATTCATCTGCCCTGTCTAAGCAGTGGTATTATACTTAGCACTGTAGAAAATGAATCACTAGTTAGAACAGGCCAGGAAACCCTTGGCTATCTCATATTTGTCCTTCTAATCACCTGCTCTCATCCAGGAACCCACTTACTATTGAACCATTGCTCCCAGATCATTTACGTCAGAATATGTTGAGATAAACCCTCCTAATGGTCCTCCTGACCACCTTCTGATTGGCTGATCTCATTTCACATTTTTGGGCCGCTACTCTCAGCTTATTTACATCAGCTTATGATCAGCTCAGTCAGTTCCACAAGTTTCAGCTTGCAGAAGCTTATAGCCATTGTCTCACTTCCCCTCCATCTCACTGGCACACTGGCTAAAGAGAGCTGATACGACCAGACCACTTTTTACTGCACATTGTTGGCCTTCTCCAAGCAGGAACAGCTTCCCAACTGGCCAGATCAATGTTTCCTACTTTCTATCTTCTGTACTATACCCTCCCACAATTAATTCTGATGGAGAAAAAGTGTTTATTTATTTAACATTTGTTTACCAGGTCAACTTGGAAAAAAGCCAATTTTCACCAGAAGCCTGAAAGGTAACCAGAGTACACAGAGAAAACACACGAAGGACATGCAGACTCCACACAGAAGGCACGCCAGCTGAGAATCAAACCAGGAAAACCTCTAGCTGGGAGGCAACAACTCTACCCCTGCGCTACTGCACCATCCAGGAACCCTGTGCCATCTGTTTAAATAATAGGCAGTTAATGGATTAATGTTATCTGATGAATTCCTGATAAAGACAAAAACATTTATCTTTTTTCTGTAACTGTTTCAGTTTATCATCAAAATAAAAGCTGATTTCTTTTTGGTACCAGGAAAAACTCCAATGTGAAATTCTTTCACAGTACAAATGTAACTACCTGTTATTTTATTCAAAATAACATTTACCATAACATGATAGTGATACATTTTAAAATAAATGTTTAGTATGACAAAAACACAAAGCAGGCAATTACAGCTCCAGTCACATAAATGCTGCAATGCCAAATTATACTTTCTGAAATAAATTTATAAAATACACTCAGACACACAGATAGACATACATAGATATACACATGCATGCATGCAAATGCGCACACACACACACACACACACACACACACACACACACACACACACACACACACACACACACACACACACACACGCATGCACGCACAAGCACACACCTCACAAAGACATGTACAAACACATGCATACACAGAGCCATATAAAGACTTGCAGACAAACACAAGCTCATACATATACACACGTACACACACACACACACACACACACACACACACACACACACACACACACACTCACACACACATACACCCAGATAGATAGATAGATAGATAGATAGATAGATAGATAGATAGATAGATAGATAGATAGATAGATAGTGTACAACAATATTTAACAATTTCTGGAAGTAAAATTTGTGAAATGTTCTGTTGTATAAAAAGAAGGAAATAGAAACACAAGAAACAAGCAAAATATCCTTTATAGTTAATAACATCAAAATACAATGAAAACTCAACAAAAACTAACAAAAAACACAGAAGTTTGTTTCAACGTGCAATTTATATAAAGATATATATATTACTGGTGTACTACATTTAATCTAAAACACCCAAGGTCAACTGCAACAATATTGACTCCAAAAGGTCAAAAACAACTTTGTCAACAAAGTAGTATGTTTCTCGGTGCATGCAGAATCTATGTTTTAAAAAGCAAACTCTCCCTGCTAATTATATGTACTAACTATATATTAACTCTGAAATCACACAAATATAGGGTAAGGGCAAATTTCTCAGTCCATGGATTTCTGCAGTCTTACAAACCTGTTGCTCAGCTGCCTAGTCAACCATATGTTGACCTAACACAAACTCGACCTATCGACCTTAACAATAGCTCCCATACATACATATATATATATATATATATATATATATATATATGTGTGTGTGTGTGTGTGTGTGTGTGTGTGTATATACATATATATATATATATATATATATATATATATATATATATATATATATATATATATAAAGTGTCTGTGTGTTTGAGCATGATTTCTAGGGTAGGGATAGTCTCTGTTCCTGCAGTATAAACCTCTACAACAACCCTGGATAGTCTGTTATTTTCCTATAATGCAGACGTCTTAGTGCATTGTTGCATATGCATACATGCTCAGACATGTATTATATGAGTTTCTTTTTTGTTTACATGAAGTAGGACTGTAAAAGTTTCTGTGCATCTTTTTAATTTCATCTGCTCCCATACCTTTGCTGTTATAATGGAAAGCAGCACCTGGCTTTTTCACTGAACTGCCACTTTGTAATGTGACCCACATCACAAGTTTTCCTCTGTATAATGATCAGTGTGTACACCATCTGTTTAGGTTGAGAACTAGCACACCACATTATACCTCTCATTTTTTGCAAATATTCTGTGAAAAGCAGGATAATATGTTCAGTCAATAAATGTCTCCCTTTACACTGTGGTTGTGATTTATATTACCAAAGATCTCCATTCTTTACTTTTGAATGCTACAAGCAAATTTTGGACTGGAAAAGGAGTGACACCAAAATACCACATATCTGTTTCCAGAAATTGAAACCACCAGTTGAATTACAATTAAACTGTGGTTAGCCCAGTTGTGTATTGAATATGTTGTGATTTGTTCAGTGAAATGGTTCCTGGCAAACTGAATGAAATTGTTCTTCCGGCATACAATATGTTGTTGTAGCCATACCCTCCCATGCTAATGTCATACAAAAATTGTTCACATCTTAAAGGTTGTTATAACAAACTTAGCCTTTTTCATTGCACATACTGTTTGACACCAAACCAGCCTTTAAATTGAAGTGACTCAGCTATAGAAATGTCCATCTCAAATGTTTATTCACTGGAAAAGTTTATTTGCAGGGATTGTTGGGCTGATTTATTATTTTTTTAAGTCTGGAGAATGATGGATTGCAATAATCACTGCCTGTTCATAAGTAAATTCTAGGCTATCAGTCTGCAGACTATTACAAACTTAGTCAATGGCAAGAGGTCAGAATCAAACCTTGTACTTTGCACCTGTGAGGAAAAGACCCTAACTATTATGTCAGTCCCACCCTGTGTGAATTGCATCAAGGTTAGTATGCTTAGGATCTAATATTTGCTCATGAGCTAGTGACAAATAGGTGCTAATAGCAGTAGTTTTGTTGAATGGTAGCTATACAGGTATGGTTTCTTGACTAGAGTAAGACATTTGTGAAAGGAAGAAATGTAGATCTAAAAAAATAATGGTTTCTACCATATGTTTGATGTATTTTCAGTGTTCAGCACCTGTGTCACAAATCTGTTAGATTTAGCACAAATTATTACCAAGATACCCTTACTTTTATGAGGAAACTGGGATCCTTGTCAGGGTGGGCTCCTCTTTGAAAACTCCCTGTCTTCTATTGCATCTGTATCGTTCACAGTCTGAAGGGCTGGAATATCTACTAAATGTAGCCTATATGTCTGAACATGAGGGGATGTGCCTCCTCTCACATGTACCCACCTTCTAATACCCACAGAAAGCATTGTGTCTATACTAACCTGAGATGATAACACTGTCCTAGACACAAGCGGTGTGCATTAGCTTCAAAATGTGGGATGACTTCTGATATTGCCACACCAATGCAAATTGCAGAAGCTGGTTTTGGAATTTCCATAACTGCCCCAGGCATGCACCATCTATCATGATCCTCATTTGAATGAGATTATACAAATTGTGACTTACTAACCATATTCACATAACAGTCTGCAAATGTCTCATAAAGAACACCGACATCTGAAAATTTGCTTTTAATCATGCTTAAACTCCTTTCACACAAAACAGCCTAGCTGATTTTAATAATTTAAAGGAAAATTAAAAGTGGTATTTCTCTAGAAGGTAGCACGACAAATTTCATGCTTTACATAACAACTTTCCTTCAAAAATGTCTGAAGTCTGTGGTATGTGATGTCTTACTCAATGAATTTCTTAAGCAACTGCAAAAGAAGGTAAAAATAAAATATGTATCTTCATCCACTGGTAAGAATATACGTTTTCTTGTTTTACAGAGTAGCTGGCCTTTGATAATTTTTTTGAAGATTGTGACATATGTTTTCTTAACTTTATCGATGGAAAAAAATTGAGGAAAATAATATATTCAGTTCCGCCACTGGTAGGAAGTGTAACTTTTTTTGCTTTATCCAGTGTAAGTGGTTAGCTAGTAATTTCTAAATTTCTAGTACTGGCCGAGTCCAGATGTCTGAAGTTTTGGAACTCCGAACACTTTCTATTGAGATCACCATATAGCATGGAACTCGGGATTTGACATTTTCCTCACTGTACTGTGATCTTGGAGTTGGCATGTTTAAGTAGCAGGGGTTGTTGGGGGGTAGAGAGGGGCTTGCCCCCCTGCAAAATAGTACAGGTAAGTTGTTTTATTTTATTTTATTGTTTTTTATTGTTGTTTCAAAGTTCCAAAACTTTGGACATATGGTCTCAGCCATATGGTCTTCAAAGTTTTGAAACTTTGAGCTATTGATAGGGCTCTCTCTCTCTCTCTCTATATATATATATATATATATATATATATATATATATATATATATATATATGTGGATCTACTTTTCTTCATCGAAATTACACTTGTTTAAAAAAGAAAAGTAGATCCCCATTTCAGCAAAAGTGCACTTCAACGAAACTTCACTTTTGCTGAAGTATAGTCACCAGATTGGCTAAAGCAAAAAAAAAAAAAAAAAAAAAAAAAAAGCATCTTTTGCAGGGGGGCAAGCCCCCCCTACTTTAATATTCTCACTCAGAGATTGCACTACAGTGGGGGAAAAAGGAATATTCCCGTATCCCCACTGTACCACGATCTCAGCACTAATTTGCTTAGTTGTACATCAAGACTAAACATTGATGTATAACTAAGATTACATGCAAACTGCATGTTTTTATTTCTTCATTTTGTTTTTTTTCCTTTTATTTTTATCTTCACATGAAAGTGCATTTTCGACAAAATGCACTTTCGCAGAAGTGCACTCATGAATATATACATATATATATATATATATGTATATATATATATATATATATATATATATATATATAGATAGATAGATCGATAGTGTCGGTGACCGAATGGCATGTGTTCAAAAGGCACTTTTCAGAAGGGCACAATGCAGAACCAGACTACAACAAATGGACAATACTGAATGTGCAGTGTAATTCAGTAGGCTGAGTCCAGTATTATGAGTGGAGTACAGTGAGGAACAGGGAATATACTCATTTCCTCACTGTAGTATGATCTCAAAGTTGGCATATATAATTTGCAGGGGGTGTGGGGGCGCAGCCCCCCCACATTGGAGATGTAGGGAGGCAAGCCCCCTGCAATATAGTAAAAACCATGTGCCATTGGCTTGACAGTCTAATGGCAAGTTATACTGCATAGCTAGGGTGATTGATGTCACCTAATGCTATGTCAAATATGTCGAATTACACCGGACGAGTAATTCAGTTTCACTGTTGTGCCTTTTAGAAATTACATATTTCTACATTTTGAGTCGACATTTAACATCGGTTAATCAATGCATTTTCCACATTTCAATAGTAAACCTATATATATATATATATATATATATATATATATATATATATATATATATATATATATATATGGATTCCTATTACAAGAACGAAAGTTTACTACTTCAAACTTGTAATAGGAAGCCTCACTTCTGCGAAAGTTCACTTTAACGAAAGTGAACTTTTGAGTAAGTGCACTTCACCGAAAACACTGCAGCACAGTGGAGAACATAAAAAAAAAGCTATGTCCTCCACTATGGTGCAGTCACAGACCTTAGGGTTAGGGCACAGGTTAGGGTAAGGGGATAGTTAGTAAAGCTATCCCTTACCTATCTAACCCTAAGGTTCATGACTATCTCACCATAGTGGAGGACATTGCTATGTCCTTCACTGCGCTGAAGTCGTCACGGACCTTAGGGTTAGGGCATGGGTCATGGTAAGGGGATAGCCCTACTTCAGTAAAACCGCCGTTCGTTGTACTGAACTTCGCGTAAGTGCACTTTCGATTAAGTGCACTTCCGCTGCAGTGAGCATTCCATGCACTATTTCGAATTACTGAAAATTTGATCTAGTGTATGGAACCCATATATATACATATATATATATATATATATATATATATATATATATATATATATATATATATATATATATATGTATGTGTGTGTGTGTGTGTGTGTGTGTGTGTGTGCATGGGGTTATAAAAAAATAATCATTGATGAGTTTGATAGAAACACAAAACATCAAACAAACTCACTGAGATGACCATTAATTACTACCAAAATCATTCAAAAAAACAAAAATTGCAAATGTAAACCAATAGGTTACATTTGTGATTATTAAAATTAAAACAAAAATCAACTTATATTTCTGGGGTGCCACTGGAAATTAAATATACTAACTGAAAGCTCGTACAAACTAGAAGAAAGGGCAAAAGCCCCTGAATTATGTAGCATCAATCTAATAAATTTTAACCATTCTATTATTCAACCAACTGTACCACTGGTGAAAAACAGATGCATGTCAACATGTAATAAAATGCATGCAGCAATGAACCATATAATAGCCATATATCTAGAGAGACAGAGAGAGATAGAGCTACAGTGGATATAAAAAGTTTACACACTCCTGTTAAAATGCCAGGTTTTTGTGATATAAAAAATGAGGTCACAATAAATAATTTCAAAACTTTCCCCACCTTTAATGTGACTTATAACCTGTACAATTCAATTTAAAAACAAACAAATCTGTTAGGAGAAAAATATGAAAAATAAAAAATGTACAATAAGCTGGTTGCATAAGTGTGCAAACCCTTACACTAATACTCTGTTGAAGGACCTTTTGATTTAATTACAACATTCAGTCTTCTTGGGTAGGTGTCTATCAGCATGGAACATCTTGACTTGGCAATATTTGCCCAGTCTTCCTTTCAAGAGTGCTCCAAATCTGTCAGATTGCCAGGGAATTTCTTGTGCATAGCCTTCTTCAGGTCACCCCACATATTTTCTATTGGATTTAGGTCTGGGCTCTGGCTAAGCCATTCTAAAACTTTAATTTTCTTCTGGTGAAGCCATTCTTTTGTTGATATGGATGTATGCTTGGGGGTCATTGTTGTGTTGAAAGGTGAAATCCCTCTTCATCTTCAGCTTTCTAGCAGACGCCTGCAGGTTTTGGGCCAAAAGTGACTGGTATTTGGAACTGTTCATAATTCCCTCCATCTTGACTAAAGCCCCAGTTCCAGCTGAAGAAAAGCAACCCCGAAGCATGATACTGCACCACCATGCTTCACCATGGGGATGGTGTTCTTTTGGTGATGTGAAGTGTTGTTTTTGCGCCAAATGTGCCTTTTGGAATTGTGGCCAAAAAGTTCCACCTTGGTCTCATCAGACCATAACACATTTTCCCACATGCTTTTGGGAAACTCGATGTACTGTTTTGCAAATTTTATCCGGGCCTGGATGTTTTTCTGTGTAAGAATAGGCTTCAGTCTTGCAACCCTACCCCATAACCCAGACATATAGAGAATACGGGAGATTGTTTTCACATGTAGTACACAACCAGTACTTGCCAGAAATTCCTGCAACTCATTCAGTGTTGCTGTAAGTCTCTTGGCAGCCTCGCTGACCAGTTTTCATCTTGACTTTTCATCAATTTTGGAGGGACATCCAGTTCTTTGCAATGTCACTATTGACCTAATATTTTCTTTCTTTATGATGACTGTCTTCACTGTGTTCCGTGGTATATCCAATGCTGTGAAAATATTTTTGTACCCTTCTCCTGACTGATACCTTTCAACAATGAGATCCCTTTGAAGCTTTTTAAACTCTCTGTGAGCCATAGCTTTTGCTGTAGCAGACAACTGAGTAAATGTCAGGAAAAATCCTACTAGGACAGTTGAACTTTATTTGGGGTTAATCAGAGTCTCTTTAATTGATGGCAGGTGTGTACCCAAGAAGACTGAATGTTGTAATTAAATCAAAAGTTGCTTCAACAAAGTATTAGTTTAAGGGTGAGCACACTTATGCAACCAGCTTATTACACATTTTTTATTTTTTATATTTTTCCTCCTAACAGATTTGCTTGTTTTTCAATTGAACTGTACAGGTTATAGGTCAAATTAAAGGTGGGAAACATTTTGAAATGATTTATTGTGGTCTCATTTTTTATATATCATAAAACCTGGCATTTTAACAGGGGTATGTATACTTTTTTATATCACTGTGTGTTAAATTGTCAAAACTGTGTTTCTGTCAACTCTTTGACATGATACATAAGTTTGGTTGAAAGGCTGTTGTATTAAATTCTGGAAATGTCAATGGTGGGAATATCAAATTTTAAAAGGTTGTGAGGTATTTGTCTGCAAGCAGACAAGTCAGATTTTGTTTACTAATGATTAAACTTTTGGATATAGCAAAAAAATTCAAAATTAGGGGTAGGACTGTGTCTGTTTGCAAGTGTTTGTGAGTTACAGTTAGGGTAAGAGCTAGGTAAGAGGATAGATTATGGGCTTGATTTAGAAATGTTACCGCAAGGTATAAGCATGAAAGACATAGGGCTAAGAGAACACTAGACAGCTGTGATATTTTTTATGTTGTGCTTAAAGAAACTTAACATAACACAGCAATGTTTTGCAGCATGTAAGCAGCAGAAGAACATTAGGCACCAGGGCTGCTCCTTATACTGTGTTATGCTGTAAACAGTGATGGGAGTAATCTATTACAATAAGTAATCTATTACTGTAATATATTACAATTTCTAGTAACTAGTAATATAACTAGTTACTTTTTCAAAATAGTAACTAGTAATAGTAATATATTACTTTTTTTAGTAACTAGTAACTTAAATGCAAGTTACTTTTGCTTAAACCAGTGGTTCTCAACTTGGGGGATATAGCCTCCTAAAGAGGGATGTAAAACCTACGGGGTCCCTATATAGTATGAATCAGATGTTAGGAGGTAATAGACACTTTGAAGTGGCAATCTGGATAAAAAATGACAACATAATGTTGGCACAACTCATAGCACATAGCATTCATAATAGATCATTAGAATTAGTCTGGAGCAAAATTTACTTCATTTTTTTTAGCACTGCAAGGAGGTGAAAGCTTATGGTGACCAGACTCCAGCCCTGCCCTGGTACTGTGGGACTCTCACCCACTAAAACATCCCCTAACACTGGACAATTCTAGCCTGCCAGAGATCATATCCTTACGTTGCAGTATAATAAATGGCATTGGTTCTTCATACCATCATAAGTCGGAATCAAACTCATCACTTGAGCACCCGATGCTCCAATCCACTGCACCAAGCAGGACGCTTCAAGTGGATCTATGAGCAACCAACTTTTGTCCAGACAATATTTTATGTTCTATTTAAAATTCTTTTCAGTTTTCGATTTTTAGTTACTGAAAATAGACAAAATGTGATAAGTCCTTTATAGGTCTTGTGTTGTTGGCTGGTTTGGTTTAATTATTATCAGTGACTCTCGAGCTATAAAGACTAAGTCTTCTTCTTCTCCTTTTGGCTGTGCCCATTGGGGATCACCACGGTGGATCATCAGTCTGCAGAACAAGTGACAGTGGAGTTTTATATTGTTGAGTTGCCAGCCCACCGTTCTACCTTCTTCAGAAGGCACACGCATGTGCGCACTCACACCTAAAGCCAATTTAGAATGCCTAATCCACCTGCAGCATGCCTTGGGAATGTGGGAGGAAACCGGAACACCCTGAGGAAACCCACTCAAACACAGGGAGTGTAGATCATACTGTGTGTGTTGTACTTTTAAAGCCACTGTAGTTCATGGGCACATGCACAGAAAGTACTGAGCACGTGCAAGCAGAGTGCCATTTTGTGTAAGCAGCTGGAGTGAAAGCATGTATGTGTATAGCAGTCAGTCAGTTAGCTAGTTCGATTAAGTTTTATGCTCCAGTCATCCATCCTGATGTTTGTGTGTAATAAATATCTTAAATGAACACCCAAGCCTCGTCATCTTATTTGAATACACAAGAGGAGTGACATGTTCTCAGAATGGGATCTGAAGTCAAAACTTTTTAAAACCATGAGGTGCACAGTCAGAAATGAAGGAATATACAAGAGTGGCTCAAATGACTGCAAATGACTCGTAAACAGGTCAGAAAATATTTCCAGGTTCTTAAACTCATTTAAATGATTTTTCCTTCAATGAATATAAAGCAAAGCATTCCAAACAAATTACTGAATAAACAAAATGTTCAAAATTGCGACATACTGAAAAAAGAACTTGAAATAATTATGAAAACATTTGAAACAATATCAGAATCATATAAAATGCTCAAAAAAGAGAAAACAACTGTATTTTTTTCACAATGTATTACTTTTTCACATTAACTAAAGCTATTCAAAGTATTTAAAGTGTGCAGTGTTGGCAGTGTGTGCAGTATTACAGTACAGCCTTTTCAAAGAGTACAGTTATTTCAGAGTTTGTTGTACAGCTGAATATAATAAGTATTTGGTGTATGTTTGACACTTATTTGGCATGGCAGAGGGATTTCACAGACCTGATCCGCTTGTGTTTGATAATAA
Source organism: Protopterus annectens (assembly GCF_019279795.1). NCBI lineage: Eukaryota > Metazoa > Chordata > Ceratodontiformes > Protopteridae > Protopterus > Protopterus annectens. The sequence continues at coordinate 577,554,890 of NC_056726.1, forward strand.
TATTGTTGAAAACTGGAGAGTGTTTGATCTAGAATATGATATTTTCATACAGGCTGCTTTTTCTGATAAAGATGCACATGCAAAAGCATTTATTCTGCTCAATTTAGCTGGTTCAGAAGCCATTGAGAGAGAACATTCATTTGTGTAATGCACCTGCTGTTTATGCAGAGAAGGGGGAAGACTGCCATATTGTGATACAGGCTGAAATGCGGGAAGACTCTTGAGTGCTTAAAATGTAAATTTAGAGAAATGTGCAACCCTCAAATGAATATTATAGTGGAAAGACACTATTTTACATAAGAGATCAAAAGCCTGGTGAAACTTTTGCAGCATATATAACTGACTTGAGAAACAAGAAAAAAATGTTCAGATTTGGTGATCTGCGAGATGAATTGATAAAAGACAACCTTGTGTGTGGTGTTAATGATGCAGTGAAAAAGATTTTGCTTTGAGACAGTGATTTAACTTTAAGCAAAAACACATAGATTTGGCAAATATATGATCTTATAGAAAAGTACACGAAGGGGCCAAGGGTACTAGCTGCTAATATTATATCCATTTGATGTCATAGCTGCTAGTACAAGGGTCTAGGAAACTACTAAAGGGGCGGTGAATACCGCACAACATGGCTGGGCTAATATATGCCTTCGGGCAGATAGCCCAGTACCAACCTATGAACCTATGAACCTATAATATGCTTATGAATGATAAGAACTTGCTTGCAGCTTCTTCCAGAATGAACTTTGATAGCATGCAGCACAATGTGGCTGACATTTGGACCCATCAGAATCGTGGTTTCTTTGGTGTCACCGCCCACTGGATTGACTGTGACACACTGCAAAGAAAGTCAGCTGCTTTGTCATGCTGCAGATTACAGGGAAGGCATACATATGATCTGATAGCATCAACTCTTGAGAGCATTCCCATCAAGTACAAGATAGATCAAAAGGTGTGTACAACAATTACTGACAATGGCAGGAATTTTGTAAAGGCTTTCACTGTCTTCTCAGAATGTGAGAGCTCTGAGACTACAAGTATTCAGCCCCAAGATGAGAATGATGATGGTGAAGTGATTTACAGCAGTGTGACAGCCGTGCTGAGTCAGTCAGGGCAAAGCGAGGACACCTATTCGTTGCCTCCCCATCTGAGATGTGCAGCACACACATTGAATCTAGTTGCCGTGCACAATGCTGAATCTGCTTGTAATGATGCACAGTATAAAAATATTATGTGAAGCACCATGGCCAAATGCTATGCTGCTTGGAACAAGGCTAGTCACAGCACCCAAGCTGCTGAGGTAGCTCGAAATAAATGTGATCTGGCATTGATTATTCCCCATGCAACACAATGGAATACCTCTTTCTACGCGATAGAGAGAATTCACCTCATTACCACTCAGGGTGAAGGCTTGCTGAAGGAGATATGTGAACAGATTGGAATTGTCATCTTTAGGCCTGCAGAAATTACCTTTGTTACTGAGTTTGTGCAAGCAATGCAGCCTCTGGCAATGGCTCTGAACATCCTACAGTCAGAGCTGAAAAGCTTCATGGGAATCCTGATCCCCACCATTATGTGCCTGAAAAACAAGTTGTCAGAAGTCAGGCAGTCTGTTGTGCTGCTAGGTGATGCTCTTCTTAAAGGCATTGAGGCTCTGTTCAATTATCTTCTGGAGTGTGAAGAGCTCATTCTGGCTAGCATAGTGCATCCACAGTTCTGTTTGCAATGGATGGACACTGAAGAGAAGAAACTCATAGGGAATGCTCTGCTCCTTGATGCCATGCAGAAACTGGATGAACCTGCACATAGGTCATCTGAAGCTTCTGTATTAACTGATGAAGACAGCTTCTTCAGCTTCAAAGAATCGATGCCAGCCAATGTCAGCATATCTTCTCAGATCGACTTGTATCTGGCTGACCCTTCCAGAGAAATATCTTCTCTCAACAATTACCCTATAGTCAAGAAGATATTTCTAAGCACTAATACAGCTCTGCCAGCTAGTGCACCTGTTGAACGCCTGTTCAGTCTTGGTGGACAAGTGCTGACTGCAAGAAGAAATAGACTCACTGACGAACACTTTGAAAAGTTGCTCCTTCTTCAAGCCAACAGAAATGTGTAGCCATTGCGAATAGTTATATAAAGTGATATTTTGGTTGACATTGTTGTGTTAACAGTCTTGTTAGACTTATATGACATTTTCTGTAAGCATTTTTGCATCCTCAGTATTAGTTTTAGCAGATTACCCTAATGTACGTTGCTGAAGATTTGATGGGTTGTAATTTGCTATGGGTCTTGTGTTGCTGGCTGTATGTACTTTGGTTTAAGTATTACATTGTGACTCCCTGACTATAAAGACTAGCTTGTGGGACTTTGTAAACTGTAAAATGCTATTCATTATTATTGTAACACTGTGTATACAACTTTAATATACTCATATTCATGTACATTAAGCATGCATTCTTCACACACAAGTACTATGTGAGTAAATCTGAACATGAGAATTGATAAACTATACTTATGCAAAAGTAACTCAATACTAACTAGTTACTTTAGTTAGTAACTAGTAATAGTAACATATTACTTTTTTAGAAAAATAATAAGTAATAGAAACATATTACTTTCACTTAAAAGTAACTAGTAATAGTAATTTATTACTTTTATAAGTAACTAGCACAACACTGGCTGTAAAGGCACATAAAAAGACTCAAACCCTGTACCCTTGGCACGTCATTCGCAGAGTGCCAAATCCCTGCACCACAACTTGACACAAGGGACACTCTAACATGTTACCTTAAGTCATTGAAAATAAAATTGTTATTTATCCTTTTTAATCCCCTAGGCTAGTAGCCTTTTTCCAAGGAAGACCTGAGGTGGCATTTATACTGCTAGGGGCAATTTGGCCTGGGCTTCAGGGAACCTGAAACAGGTAAACAGGTAACCTGTAAATGATTCATCTCTCAGGCCTATGCTTACACTTATCAAGGGTAGCAAAACTCACCAGAGATTTGGGATGTATGGTTAGGCTTAAAAAGGCCCTTGTGGTCATTAGCCTAGTAAACACCTATGAACTTATGAACCTATGAATCTTGCACTAATGCTCCAGATAATCTTCCTGCTGAATTCTTACAACTATCTGCAAGCTCCATTGCGTATCCTATCAGTATACGCCTCAACAGATCAATTCAGGAATCCCTTATACCACATATCTGGAAAAAAGCATATGTTCTCCCACTCCATAAAGGCAGCAATAACTCTGACATCTCTAACTTCCAGCCAATCGCTCTTCTGTTCCCTATCTCCAAAATATTAGAAAAATATGTCCATATCCATCTTCTTAATCATTTAGTTAATAACCAACTTCTTTCCCCCAGCCAACATGGTTTTAGGCCAGGCCACAGTACTAATACAGCTCTCATCTATTTTATGGACACAGTACGTAGGGCTCGTGATGCAGGCTTCATAGTCTCCTCATTCTTCATCGACCTCTTAAAAGCCTTTGATACTGTATCCCATCTCCTTCTACAAAATAAACTCTGAAATTTAGGTACCTCACCCGCAACCCTGAACTGGTCCTCAAACTATCTCACTGGTAGACAACAATCCACTAAATGGCAACAATCCTACTCACCTTTCCTCAACATAACCACAGGAGTACCCCAAGGATCCATATTAGGCCCTCTTCTGTTTAGCATATTCATAAATACCTTCCATAACACTCTCACCCAAGGCACTGTTATCCAATATGCAGATGATTCTGCAATCATTTGCACTGCCAAATCCACTTCTGAGTTACAGCTACTAACCCAACATGCCTTTACTTCTACTGAAACTTGGATGTTAAAAAATCTCGCTCTAAACCCCAACAAGACTAAACTTCTATTATTCACCCCCCAAAAAACACCCCCTTAACAAGAATGAATTCTCTGTCCACTCCCAGAACAACACTAGCATAGAAGTTGTCTCTAGCACCAAACTCTTAGGTGTTATCATTGATGATAACCTTACATTCAACCTCCACATCAACAGCAATATTAAAAAACACACCAGAAACTGGGTACCCTGTATAGACATAGCCATTTCCTTAACCCCACTGCAAAAAAGGCTCTAGCCTCATCCTTTCTACTACCATCTCTACTATATGGAGCCCCTATCCTCACCAACATCCACTCCTCTCTGAAAATCAAACTTCACAAATGTTACAATAAGGTCACCAAATTTGCAACACGTGAAATTATCAGCACATCACTGTTCATCCTTACAGCAAGTACATTGACTAGAACTGCCACATTATCTCACCTACCTACAGTTAACTACTGCACATAAAATTATATATAAACCATTTACTTGCCCTTCTCTTTCCTCCCTGCTGTCTTTGTATCACCCTAATAGACCCCTCAGATCTGAAAACAAAACACTGCTCAAACTGGAAAAACTCAATCTCCTAGCTGGTCAAATGTTCTATTCTTTTACTGTGTCTAAACTTTGGAACACTCCCCCATCCTCACTTACCTCCATCTGTAATCCAGCGCTCTTTAAGAAGTCCCTTAAACAACATCTCTCATCAGACTGGCTATGCTCATGCCAAAATCAATTTTCCTAAACACTTCTCCACCTATGCTAACCCACTTTTCTGTGGCTTGCTGGTATGTTGGCTAACTCTCTCTACAACCAAACCCCACTTGTCATACCCATTTCTTCCCTCCAGGCTTTCTTTCACTTTCTTTCACTACCTCTCACCTCCATACTAACCACCAGAGCCATCACTCTGTCTTGACAACTTCCTCTTCTCATACCTCAAATCTCTAACAGTTATCTAAAAAAAGTCATCACATATGTATATACCTTCAACAATCTACAATTTCTGAACTGACTTTTTCTTGCATAAAGTCCTTTAACAATGCTAATTACTTGCATAATGTGAATGGGTAGTATGTCTATATAATATGAACCTTTTGCTCATACCATGTCTAAGCTTGTTATTGTATAATATTTATGTGTATGTCTAAGCTTGTTACTGTATAATTTTTGTTAACTCTTTTTTTTATTAATACTTGCATCTATTTAATAATTGTATGTGGGGCTTTTCTCCCCAGGCCTCCACTGACAACGGGCTCACCTAGGCCCAGTGGACCTTCCCAGTAAACAAATGCAGTAAATAAATAAATAATAATAAATAAACTTCCCTACTCTTTTGGAGCTGCTAGATAGTGTTAGAAGGCTCCTATAGCTGAAAGGAAGAGGCTTACCAGAAGAAGCAGCATGGAGGAGGAAAGAAAAGCTATGGAGAGTTTGGAAGTGGAAAAGGAGAATAATTTGTTCAATATGAAGCTTCAGACTGTAAACCCAAGATTCCTGTATGATGGAAGGTACAAATAAGCAGTGTTTAGCTACCACAGTAGAGAAGGAAGTAAGCAAGTCTGTTGAAGTGGTGCAGATAACAGAATTGGTGTCAGGAAGACATGTTCTGTTAAAAATAATCAATCAGGATGATCCAGGTGACAGTTCTTTTTCGGAAGTGCTGACAATGGTAATGTGGAAAAGGAGCCAGTTGATGTGGCAGCAGAGAATACAGCAGTAAAACTTATGCGGCAGTGACAGAAAGTAAAACAGGAAAGCAGCAACAAACTGAGAAGGTGTCTGGTTTTGTATCAGCAGATAATACCATAACTAAAGCACGTGACAGTGACAGCAGGCAAAAAAGGAGAGCAGCAACAAACTGTAAGAAAAACTGTTTTTTTAAAGGAAAAGAACAACTGTGAGAATAAGAAAAAAATGTCACTGTATTAGACAGATATTATGTATGGGACAATTGGATAACTGTTCTGGGTTTTAAAGCTAAAGAAGTTGAGTCTTTTACACATATTAATATATACACTTTTTGTGACATTTGAAATTGAGGGACTGATGCTGAAGTTTCTGGAATCTGTATAACAAAAAGGACATTTATCCATGGAACAGTTATTTGTTTTCTGGTAGCAACTCAAATTTTAAAACATGTTGCTTTGCAGTTTAGAACTGATGAACTAGAAGAAGGTGATGATAAAAATGCATGCAGGGAGAATGTGAAGTTGTTAATATTATTGTGAAAATTAAAAATGAGGAAACATAATGGATGGTAGAGGTTAGAAGTTGTTTTGAAATGTGAAAACGTATGGTGAAACATTTACCAAGTGTTATTTTTTTGGCTGGTCATAGAGGGACATTAATATATATTGGGCAGCCTAAATCATGTTTTTGGTGGTGACATTTCTCATTTAATTAATAATTGTGACAAGGTATGATGTTAACAGTATGGAGAAAAAAGACATACAGTAAGAAGGTGTGTACCTTAATGCAGGTTGTGTAAAAAAGGAACACTTTTGGAAGGATTTTCAAGGACAAACAATAAATAATGAAAAAAAATGGGAAAGGGAAAAAATATATATTTGAGGAAGGACAACAAGAGGCTAGGAGAGAGCAAACTAGGTGAAGAAGAAACAGTAGAAGAAGAAGAAAGTATATGGAGGGAAAAATCAAGACAGAGAGAGAGAGTACATATGGGAAGAGAGATCAGGAGAAGGACTTGATACTAATAACTTTTTTGAAGTCCTATCCAGTGAGAAACCTGATTCGGTGGGTCGAGGATTATTTGTACATAAACCCAGAAAAAATATTAATTTGGGGAAAGAGTAAAAATAAGAAAATTAAAATTTAAAAATATTTTCCCTAAACTTAAAAAGAAGGAAGAGCAACAATTTTAGAGCACTTTTAGTAAATGTGAGCAGTCTTATTAACATTGTAAGAAGGCTAGGGACACTGGAATGGTGTGTTAAATGTGACGTGGATGTCATTCTGTTAGAGGATGTAAGATTCCTGACAAATAATGAAAGACTACAAACAGAAAAAATTGAGGGATGGAAATATAGTGTAGAACTTAGGAAGTGAACATTGCTCTGGAGTGGCTGTGTTGTGTAAAAAAGCAGTGAAAATGCTGTATGTAACATTGCTAAGGATGGGAAGGTTAATTGTTATGGATGTGAGGTAGAGAAAACGTTTACAGAATTATAGCATTACATGCATATATAACTAGCAAGTAAAGAGAAAATCGGTCTGTTTTTTTCTTTAACAAGAAATATCTTTATTAAATTATCACTTGTGACATAGGCAATCATACATTTATATCAATGAAGACAAACTATATTGACATATTTTTATATGCAAACATTATACATCACTTATAATCTATCCAGTCATTGTCAGTCAAATATTACATAGTTCATTCGTAGGTTCATATGTGTGTAGTAGGCTAATGGCCCTGGAGCCTTTACAAGCCTAGCCCATAGAAGTGCCCTGACATCATCCTGCCCGACGTTAGTTCCCAGCGCCTCTATCAAGTAGAGCCACTGGAGTTATCCCCGGGGGTGTACTTTCTATTCAAATCCTTCCTTCTTTTAAACCTCCTTCCTCCTCCAAAGCATTATTCAGCATGCATTGTTCTCACAATTCCCATTTTTCCTATGTAATTTGCTCCTGCCCTTTTCTAAAGATCCCATTTCCAGTTGTTTTATCTCTGTTACTCAATTTGCTACTTCTAGTAAAGTTGGTTTACACTTTGATTTCCATTTTCTGGTAATTGCTTTTTTGGCAGCCACCATAATTACACTCAGCAAGGCCTCACTATGTCTTGGCAATTCCAATTCTTCATTATATGTAAAAAAAAATGACCTTAGTTACACCAAGTTGGTCACCCAGTATTTCCAATAGATTAGTCTGCAGGGAATTTTTAAAGTCTGCCAAGTCATTAAACTCCCAAATAAATCTGTTCCTAAATGCCTCTTTCTTCCTCATCATACCTCCAACATTTGCAATCTACCTGAGAAAAAATTCTTTGGAGTCTACTTGTATTATTAAAATACCTGTGAAAACAAAGATCATAAATCTTCTACACATTGTTGCATATCTGGAGGTCATGTATATACCCCCCATTGTTTCTGTGTAAATTGCTTTTCCAATCTGTCTTCCCAATCCTTTCTAACCTCCTCTGATTGATTCTTATAGCTATCATGCCATATTTTATATGCCTCACTAACTTCCCTTTTTTAACAGAAGCTTCTGTTTTGATTCTACTAAAAACTCTACCAGTGCTGTTTTTTTTTTACTTAAGATCCCCCTATTTTTTTCTCTTTGCCATTAATTTGATATCAGTCCTTGATAAGGAAGGCAATCTCTAGCCAGCAGTCCAAATAAATTCTTGGCCTCTTCACATTCTATTATCTTTCCCTCTCTAATTATTTGCTCCTTAATATCTTGTTTCCATTGCCAGTTTTCTCCAGCAAATTCCAGCCCTCTTTTGCCTGTTGTTTGTATCTCTAATTGCAGTCATTCATGTCAGCAGAATCTCCTTTCTCCATCCCCATGTTGGCTTAGTTCTTAGAATACTTTCTGCTACTTTAGAAATACAATATTCTGTATAGTTATTGTTATTCTCCTTAAGGATCTGCATCCACAACCCCAGACTCTCCTTGTTACTTCATCATCCATTTCCATTTTGAATTATATCTTTCTGCTTGTGCTGTTTATAGGAGCCTTAACTGTGGAGCTCTGAATTACACCTTCAAATCAGGTAATCCCAAACCACCTCATTCTATTGGAAGGATCAACTTACCTCACTTGACTCTTGCCTTCTTCCCCTCCAAGATAAAAACCTTCAACTCATTATTAATTGCTATCCACAACTTCTCCTCTAGTTGATAAAAATATGCCTGACCTGTGTATAAAACTAAAGGGACTAAAACATTTTCACTGCTTGTATCTTGCTATCCATATCCATAAAACAGAGTTTCCAATTCTCAGTTTTTGTATTACCTTTTGTTTAGTCTCTTCCCACATATCCTTAGCTGCCATAACAGAATCCTTTTAATCCATACTCTTAAGTACTTCATTTTATCATGTCCCCATAAATATGGGCATTGCTGAACCAGTTCATGTGTAGATACATACTTTATAGCTATTGCCTTTGTTTTATTTTCATTAACTTTGTATCCCAAAAAGCTTGAAAGTGCCTCAAAATGTTCCACAACACTAAAATGTCCTTTTCTGGTTCTATCAGGTATAAAATAATATCATCTGCAAATAAAACCATCTTTTCTTGACTACCTTATCAATTATATCTTTGAATACATGAGTCCCTTGCTTTCTTTGAGAATGGTTAGAAATATAAAGTAAATAACAAAGGAGGAAATAGGACACCCCTGCCTGGTTCCTCTGCTCAAACAGAACGTATCAGAGAGGAACCCACCCACTTTAATTTTCACCTCCAATCCTTCATATAACTTCCTAATCAATCTTATTATTTTATCAAGGAATGCAAATGCTTCCATTGCCCTACTCATAAAATCTCAGCTTACTCTCTCAAGTGTTTTCTCTGCATTAAGACCAACCAACAACAGTGGCATTTTCTTATATTCTGCTTCCCTCTGGATCATCATTGTTCTATTAATGTTGTCAAATGTTTGCCTCCCTTCCACAAAACTACATTGATCATATCTATTGATTTTGGTAACACCTTATAATCATGGTTTTGAATCAAAATGAACCTATATGAATCTGGATCTGATGGGTCTTTATCCTCTTTAGGTATTATAGCCACCACCACTTTCTTCCAGGATGTTGGCGCTTCTTCTCCTTTTAAAATACTGTTAACCTTTGTCAGTCCCCCCAGATAATTCTTGTTACTTCTTAACCATATCTCTCTTTCTTTTATTCCTACCCTATTTTTAAACTCCACTTTAATTTTATCCCACTCCCGATATATTTTCAGAAGAAATTTCTGTCTTCCCTAATAACTCCTGAATAAAGGAAAGAGAGAACCTGTTTTATCAACTATTAGATTATGCAGTGGTTAACACAAAAAAATTAAAACTGCAGGGCAATTTAATTGTGATTTAAGGGGAAAATGTAAATAGAAAGGGAAATATGTTAAAAATTACAGGAAGACAAGAAGTGATAAAATGTAGTAAATTAACTGTGTAGAACAAAAGCCAGTGAATGCATTGAAGGGGGGGCACTTGGATCTGAAATTGACCATTTTGTATTATCAGAAGACTTGGAGACAGCAGATGGTGATATAGTTGAGACAGGTTTATCAGACCATTTAGCAATATGGATGCAGGTGGCAGAAGAAAGGCAGTATATTAAAACAGGAAAGGGAATAAAAAATAAATGAGAATTTATGGGATAAAATTGGAGAGTAGGAGGTATTTCAGTTACAGAAGGATCATATAACCATGAAGGACTGCTATAAAAAACTGGTCTGAATGGAGGATTGAATTTAAAAAGAAGTATAAAAAGTATTTTCCCCAAAAGGAGAATGATGTAAGAAAATAAGAGTAAGTGAATTACTGGAAAATGTATAGAAATGTGTTTGAGAATTTCGAAGATAATACAAGAGAATATTGTGATATGGAAAAAGAAATATATAAAAGAAACTGAGGACATATTAAGGCATTACTGTTTATGCAGCAATATTGTCTACAAGGGATAAGGAAGGATGTATCTACATAGTGGGGTAAAATAGTAAAGGAGGATATTAGTATAAGAGGGAAATGAAAAATGTAAAAGAAGACTTAAAAATAACACAGGAGCAACTTATGAGTATTGTAGTACATCATATGGAAAATATGCATAAGAGGAAAAAAGGAAAATAACAGGGAATGGAAATTAAAAAAAAATCCATAATGAGTTAAGGACTAAATTACTACTGGTGAATTCGATGAAGTACTTATGACAGTAAATGCTGATTCAGTATTAGGCCCAGATGGTACAGGCTGTGGAATGTACAAAAAATTAATGGATTAGCAAATAGATTATTTTGTAAATGTACTGAATGAAAGGGTGGGGGGGACCTGTTTATGAAAAGTTGTGAAGTGGGATATTAACATTTATACATAAGAAAGATGAGAAGAATGAAATAAAAAATCAGAGGCCCATCACATAAATAACATAAACTTTAATTTTTATGAGAATAGTATGCCATGGTGGTATGGCGGTAGCGTTGTTACCTCACAGCAAGAGGTTCTCCCATTCGATTCTCGGCTTGTCTTGGGAGTGCCTTCTGTGTGGAGTCTGCATGTCCTCCCCGCATCTGGGTAGCGTTCAAAAGACATGCATGCGTAAATGGGCGTGCCTTCATTGAAGGTTGGGTGTCGAGCTGGCACCTCGGTGTTTTGTAAAAATCTACTGCCAGTCATTAGCGGACCAGAGTTCTGCTGTGGCAACCCCTTACCAGGAAAAAGCCGAAAGACAAACAACAACAACTATAGAGGCAAATGCAAGGAAGGATGAGGGATATTATGGAGGAAAGTATATATGGTATAAAAGGGAAGGTATGTCAAGAACTATTATTGGTTGTCAGAAAAATTGTGGCTGATATAAGTAAAAGGGAGAATGTGAGACTTATGGTAGGTGCTATTTGCAAGGCATTTGACACAGTAGGACATGCTTTGTGGGATGTTAGGGATGTTAGAGAGAAGTATGGAATGGGTAATAGAATTAGGAGAGTGTGTATGTCAGCATATCAAAATAATAGAGTGAGAGTGCTAATGAAGAGGTGGCCGAGTAAAGAAATATGCGTAAATAGTGGTATAAGACAAGAATGTCCTCATAAGTGGAATAATATTTGCATGGGTAATAAATGCAATAGTGACTTAAGTAACTTATAAAATGAAAGATGCTAGATATGTGATACAAAAGGAGGTGGTAATTCTAGCAGTTTTTACATATGCAGATAATTACAGTTGTAGTTGCTAAGAACAAAATATGGATGAAGGGAGTGTTGTTGTTTTTTTTCCTGAATGGATGTTCAAAGTAAATGGGAATGACTCCAGATAAAAGTAAGGGACTAGGTGATGTGGTGAAAGTTGGGGTTGTATTTTTCAATGAGTGAAGTGCTAGGTGTAAAAGTTAGGGACAAATTATGTTGTTATGATGCAGTGGGAGGGTTTCATAAAACAAATGAAAGAAATATGTCTTCTGTGGAGGAAGTATAGATTAGCATTCAGTAAAAGGGCTTACCTGGTTTGTTTGGTATTAATGGGAAAAATAGAATATATGTCAAATGTTTATATTATTCCAGGAAATGTTAAAGGAAGTTGTGCAACTGGTGTTTTCTTTCATATGGGGTTCAAGATTAAACCCAGTGAAAAGAGGTGTGTTGTATATGACAGAAGATGAAGGGGGATTGGGATTAGTGTATCCAAGTGTTTATGATGCTTCATTAAACTTGTATAGAGTATTAAAAAGGATAAAGTAAGAGAATGAGAATTTAGTATTGAGAATGTTTAAATATAAGTACAAAAATATTGGAGATGAGAATAAGAAAAAGAGAAAAAGAATATGCAAATGTAGAAATTAAAAATGATCAAGAATAAAATGTTAACACGAAATAAAAAATTGATGCAAACGAGTGGGGAACCTCTGGAAAGAGTTGTGTGAAGATTTTTTTGAGAATATTAATGGTATAAACAATATAGATATGAATATAATTATGCATGGGTATTATATGAATAATAAGAAAGACTTTGTCAATAGGGTAGATCATTTATTTTATGTAATATGGGTTATTTGGAATGAAAGATTGAATACATTTTGTTTTAATAGGAAGTGGATTTTGGCAGATATATTGTGAAAAATCAGATTCTGGCTGTGGAAGAAGGAGTGGGGTCAATCATGGAAAGATAATGATGGTAAAAACATAGAAATATTTATATATGGGACTTCCAAGATAGCTGCACACTGATTTGTTTGGTAAAATTCAGTTAATGACTAGAAATATACTGTCAGGATACCAGCAAAAAAGAAAATTTTGAAACCTGAAAGAAAATCAACCAGAAGAGGTGAAGAGAAAACACTGTCTTGGAAGGATTCTACAGCTGCTCAGCAAAAAGTAGTTCAAGCTTCAGCTTTGGTTCAAGAGATGCTGTCCAGTAATTTAGAGGAAAAATAAAATATACTCAGAGGTGATTAAAATAAATGAAACATTGAAGGAATATATCAATTAAAATAACAAAAGGATGGAAAAATGAAGAAAATTTAACTAGCTATTCAGACAAACTGATAAAACTGCAAAAATCAGAGGCTGAGATGAAGAAACAGCTAGCTAGGTATGAGGTTTCTCAAGAAGAACTGTTAAAAATAGTAGAGTTAGAAGGTAGAGCATGCAGAGAAAACCTGAGATTTTCTGCTGTACCAGAGAAACTTGAAGTAACAGACTGTATTCACTTTGATAAGCAAATAGACTTGTATTCCACAGCAGAATTTTTTTTTACTTGAAGTGGCACATTGAGTGCATCCTCCAAACCTGACCATGAGAATAAAGCTAAGACCTACATTAGTAAAGATGCAGTCATAACAGCAGAATGAGTTGATCCTGACAAAATTGTGGCAGAAGGGCAAAGTATTAAACATTGGAGATGGCAGAGTATTGGCAGAAAATGATTAATCACTGTACACCACGTAGACAATAAGCAAATTCATCCCAGCAATAAGGGAATGTTGACAGACAGGTGTGAAATTTATGCTGCTGCAATCAGCTGTCTTCAAAGTGTTTTTTTTTTTCCTGGAGGATCAAAGTCATTTTTGATGCATAACAGGCTAAGGAGGAAATACAATTTTATCCAAATAAGTGAGTCAGCAAGCAGAATGGACTCTGCTCTTCATTATCCTGATGATAAAGTTCATAGAGAGACTTTTACAATGAAAAGGTTTTCTAATGTTCCAAAGGAAAATGCTTGACAGACAGAAAAAAAAACACAGGAGTTGAGTAAAGGAACCAGCAGTACCTTGGACTTGAACCAGAGTCTGGTGTTGGGAGACAGAGATGAAGAGTAAGAAGAAGATTAGCAACTCTGGTATTAGTGAGCAAATGAAAGCCTATAAAACATCTTATCACATTTGCGAAATATGATTTTGCAAGAAAAAGTGGCTGAAAAACATCAGACTTTCATTGGGCTTTGTTAAACTTTTGGGTGGACTGTAAAGCATATACCCACTTAATAGCATTAATGTTTAGGACACTAAAAGGAGTAAAACTAACTGTAATTAAAATATTTTGTTCTTATTAATATTTCTGTAAAGCATTTCATGATAAAAACTTCATGTTATATACAGTAAATGTTTTGTCTAGTGTGTAGTCAGGGGTATTTTGGATGTAGGGGAGGCTTTTCAGTGACCCTTGTATGTGTTAAAGATACACATTTTTTGATTGTAAGAAATATAGGTTTTACAGTATTATGGGAGCGAAAAAAGGCTTAACAAAAGCAAGTTTAATGCTTATATGCTATGATCTTAGGCTGCTGGGTGGGGGTGTAAAAGTGCACTGATTATATTATATGTAGGAATAGGACATTTTCGCTTTTTATTTTACAAGGTTGAATGTCTAGATTACTATCTTTGGTGTAAGCTGTAAACAGGTGTTTTGTAGGATGTATGCTTTAAAAAAGCAGGCAAAATGATGAAAACAGTGAAAATGCTAAATTTCTTACAACTGCAAAGATATTACACTTTTGTTTTCCACTGGCAAATGTTCAGTATAGTTAAGGTGTCTGCAGCTAAAGGCAGACAGCTGTGTATTATTTTCTGAGTAACATTTACAAAGACACATTGCTGAGTACATCTCTATGGAAACAAACTGTCTGCAGGTGTAAGCAGTTAATCTTGAGAATTCTGAGTATTCTTTGCTGAGAGAAATGCAAACTTTAAAGTTACATGCCCAAACAGTTCAGTAGAAATATTAAATTTGAAATTATTGCAAGTAAATAAGAGGTAACAACTTCCCTAGCAACCTTAATACTTTAATACAGTTAATAGAACAGTTTACTTTTTCTTAGGCTAAAAGGTAATGCTTTCTGAAAGCATGCAGTCTGTTTTTTATATCTGGGGGAGAGATAAGAAAAGAACAGAGAGCAAGCAGTGTAAGTGGGAGCATAGGCTGTAGCATATGCTTTAGCATGGGTAACCTTACTTTAAGGCTAGATTATGTAAATGCAGTCATCAGTTTAGGTCAATTGTTCCCTTCTGGAGGGTTAAACTTCATGTTTTGAAGATGTACATAATTTTGTGTGTTTCTTCCAAGTTAATAGGGGATGGGGCTGTTTTGTATTTATTTTTTGTTTGAAAATTTCCATTAAAACAAAAAGTCTTGAAGAATATGATATAGGTTCAAATGGAGATGAAAAGAAACAACTGCACAAAATATCAGCTTGCCAAACATCAGCATATGCATGTAACACAAAAGTTTGAAATAATACATTCAAAAAAGCTATCATGTGGAATAGTTTTTTTCATCATGATGGCTATGCTGTCCATATTATCCTAGAATGTGAATGGCCTTACAGATCTAGATAAAAAGGCAAAAGTATTGAATTATATTCAGAAATGTAGAGTGCAAATAGCAGTGCTGCAGGAGACATGTGGAAAGAAATGAGCATGTGAATTAGACAAAGAGATGATTTCAGAATGGCTATTCAGTGACAGAGGAAAAGGGTGGTAATTATTCTAATTGCTAGAGGAGCTCCAATAGTGATAGATGAGGGAAAACAGATAAAAATGTAGATTTGTGGTAGTAAGGGGCTATCACCAGGGGAGAGTAATTATAAAAACGTCATATATGGTATTATGAAGCTTAAGAAAATTCAGGGGGAAATAATCATCATTCAGCTGGAAATATTATTTATAGTTCAGGGCTGGAATTTGATTTGCAGTAGTAAGGATGCATCAGGAGGACCTAAAAGGGACAATTTAACAAAAGGGAGTAGCTTTCCAAAGACATGTCTGAAAATATTTGGTATGGAAGATGTGAATTCAGTTTACATATTATTCCCTGAGGTGCAATAACTGAGCTAGACTAGAAAGAAATTATATTTCACAGGGACATGTGCATTTAATTGAAACTTTGACAAACATACAATATCAATTTCTGATCATGCACAAATAAAAACTAAGATAATAATGCACGGTAATTAAGTAAAAATATGAAACCGGTGCTTTTAAACATAACTATTATAAAGAGAGGAATTTAAGGAATGGGTAGTGAAAATTATGTGAGAGTTATTAGGGAAGACAGAAATATCTTCAGAAGTTATAGGTAGTGAAAGTAAAAAAGAAAGATATGTGGTTAAAAAGTAACAGAAATTGCTTAGAGGGGCTGATTTTATTCCAGAATAAGAAGAATTTCACATAACACGAGGAAGAGCAATTACAAAGTGCTAAAGAGAAAATAAAGGGTTATCTGGATAATATTCATGAGTTTAGAAAGATTGTAGTTAAGCAACTATTTTCTGATAACAACTCCAAAGCACAAAAACTTTAAGTACAATGACTTAGAAAGCAAAGCATTGTAAGGTTGCCACCAAACTTAGGGAATCTATAGTAAGAAAATTTACCAGAGATCTTGTAGAGGTTTTAGAGATATTCTGGAAAATATAAGAAAATTTGTGTAAAACAGAAAATTGGAAATCAAGAAAGAGTACAAATGGAAATATTTATGGAAGACTTAGTTATTTCTAGGTTATAGGTAGAGGAGGCTCAATAAATAACAGTTAAGATGGGAGATAAAACAGTGATGTATAATCTATCTTCAGGAAGGTCTCCATTAACAGATGGTATTCCAGTGGAAGTTTGGAAATTAGGAAGGAAGTGATAAAGATATGAAATATTTTGTTTAACAGTATTTTAAAAGGAGGGGAAGTACCAATATCTTGGAAGAAAGTTGTGGTGGCTATGTTACCTAAAGATGGCAAAGACCATGCAGATCTATTTTCTTATAGATCCATTTCAATTTTAAACCACAGTTATATTTATGTGTATACTAGTTAAAAGATTGGCAAGGCTGTTGTCAAAATTGATAGATACATTTCAGTGTGGTTTTGTGGAGCTAAGGCAAACATTTCACAACATTAATAAAACAATGATGATCCAGAGGGATGCAGAATGTAAGAAAATACCTCTGTTGTTGGTGTGCCTTGATGCAGAGAAAGCATTTGTCAGAGTAAGCTGGGATTTCATAAGTAGGGCATTGGAAGGATATGCATTCCCTGAGACAATGTTGTTGTGTCTTTCGGCTTTTCCCGGTTAGGGGTCACCACAGCGGAACTCCAGTCCGCTAATGATTTGTAGTTGATTTTTATGTGCCGAGTCACCAGCGCTGATGCACAACCTTCAACAAAGGTACGCCCATTCACACATCTCCACGCAGAAGATGCTCTAGCTGAGAATCAAACCGGACAGCATCTTACTGTGAGGCGACAACGCTACCGCAGCACCACCACCGCAGTACCAGCATTCCCTGAGACAATAATAAGGTTAATTACAAGGACATACATAAGATCAGAGGCAAGAACTAAAGTGGAGAGTTCCTGTCAGATAATGTGTGTTGGAAAAGAGGAAATTTTCTCCTTTGTTATTTGTTTTATGTTTAGACCCATTGGCAAAGAAAATAAGGGACTCGGAAATGCAAGGATATAATTAGGTTCATAGGTTCATAGGTTCATACTAGGCTATCTGCCCTAGGGCATTTATAAGCCTAGCCAGAGTGTATTTGGCTTTCGCCACCCATTTTAAATTAATTTTGCTATGCCCTTTTTCGAGGTTAGTATACTGTGCCTCTGTCTAACAGTGACACAGAAGTGATACCCGGGGTAAACCTACTATCTCCCATCCACTCATCAATATTCCTCTTGAAGAGAGTCAATGAGGGACTCTGCCTAACCTGGACTGGGATTTTATTCCAGAGTGAAGGGAGCCTCTGGGTTATGATTCTGTCCCTCCAGCATGTCCTATTTATTTCAGTGCTGAGGTTCAAGTCTCTCGAGCACGTAGCTCAATGGGATTTGGATTTTCTGAGGTGCAGCATGTCCATTAATTCCAGGTTGGACATGGCTTTATACATCAGGCACAGATTGCCTCTGAGCAGGCGGTATGCCACTGAGTAGAGCTGGAGTTTCTTTAACCAGGCAGCATACGGCATCTGTTTGAGCCCTTTGATCCTCTTGGTGAGGTACTTTTAGGGTCTTTCCAGTTGCTGCAGGTGTCTGGTAAGGTACATCCCAAAAGGGGCATTGTACTCAATTATGGGCCTGATGAGGGATGAGTAAAGAGGCATGATGACCTCCCCTGATCTAGATGTGAATCCCTTCATGATTAGGTGGGCTATATAAAATGTTTTTCTAACCATTTTGGCCACGTGGTTGTCAAATGAGAGATTGCTATCAACTTGGGTCCCAAGGTCCCTAATTACTTCTTCCATACTTAATGGATTACCACCTATGTGTAATTTGTGGGCACTTTGTTTTTGCCAACGGGGATGACTATACACTTTTTGGCGTTTAGCTTGAGGCCATGGCTCTGGTACCAGTTATCTGTTTCTATGAGGCCCTTTTGTAAGATGCTTGTGTCAGCTGGAGAGTCGATTATGTCACCCAGTTTGCAGTCATCTGCGAATTTGGTCAGCCACAGTCCTTCCGTGTTAGCCTGTACCTCCGAGAAATATATACCGAACAAGAGAGGTCCCAGGACTGAGCCTTGTGGGATGCTACTTGTAACTGGTTTGGAGTCTGACATGGCTCCAGCAATTCTAACCATGTGGGTTCTGTCCTTGAGCCAGTTTGCAACCCATCTAGTGACATAGGGGTTTATATTTAAGCTGGTGAGCTTATCTATAATGCCCGAGTGGGGTATTGTATCGAAGGCTTTTGCAAGGTCCAGGTAGGCTGTGTGAACCACCTTCCCCTCGTCAATGGCCTTGGTGACTGTTTCAAAGAAATTGACTAGGTTTAAGAGACAGGATCTGCCCTTAACAAAGCCAAACTGGGTAGGATCCAGTGTCTGTAGGTCCCCAATAAATTTATTTATGAGGTCCATGATGATCCTTTCCATAGCTTTGCAGACCAAGCTAGTCAAGCTTATGGGGCGATAGTTTCCAGGATCCGTTGAGGCACCACCTTGTGGTATGGTAATCAAGAAAAGTTGGCTTTATTTGCAGATGATATTGTTTTCATTACCTGATAAATCTGGAAAAGGATATCTCAGTGTTCTGGAACATTTTGAAGCAGTTTCAGGTCTTTTGGGAATATAAAATTAATGAAGATAAAATAAAGGCTATAGCATCAATTACGCGCCCACATACTAACTGGTTTAGCAATACCTATATTTATGGGTACATGATAAGATGAAGTATTTAGGAGTATGGTTTAAAATATTTCTATTAAAGCAGCTAAGGATATGTGATAGACCAAAAAGATAAAACAAAAATTGTGAAACTGTAAACTCTTATTTATGGAAATGTATAGTAAGATACAAGCAGTGAAAATGTTTGTAGTCCCTTTTGTCTTACATACAGGTTAGGCATAATTTTATCAACCCGAGAAGTCATTAAACGATAGTTAATAAAGAAGTGAAAGAATTTATCTGAGAGAGAAAGAAGGCAAGAGTTAAGTGGGATCAGTTGTGCCTTCCAATAGAAAAAGGTGATCTAGGCTTACCTGATTTGAAGGGATACTTTAGAGCTACGTAGTTAAGCTTCATATGCATAACACAAGCAGAAGGTTATAATTCAAAGTGGAAAATGATGATGAGGAAGCAAGGGGGAAGTACAAGAACTAGAGAGAGCGAGTGAGATTTTGGATGCAGATCCTTAAGGAGAATAACAACAACCATACAGAATATTATATTAATAAATTAGCAGAAAGAATTCTAAGAACTAAGCCAATATGAGAATGGAGAAAAGATATTTTAACAGTAACGATGAATGCAAGTAGGGGTACAGCAAATAAGCAGGAGAGGGATGGAATTTACCAGAGAAACATGGCAAAGAAACCAAGCTACTGGGAGCAAATAACTCAAGCAGAAAGGTAGCAGAGTAGGATGAGGCCAAGGAAACATTTGCATTGCAGGCTAGAGACTGCTATCCATACCAGGGCTTGAGTAGAGTAGAGCAGAGCAGAGTACAGGCAAAGAGAAAGTGATAGAGGAATTGTATGTGAAAGACCTACTAGTGTTTAGTTGAATCTATAGCAAGAACAGTTGTTTAACAAGGGATAATAAGTAGGACATTTAAAATATTGCATGATAACTATATAATACAATCAGAGGAGGTTAGGAAAGATTGGGAAGGCAGACTGGAAAAGCAATTTACAAAAAAGCAATGGGAAGATATATGTAAGGCCCCAAGTATGCAACCAAGTCCAGAAGGTTTAAGATCTTTGCTTGGAAGTGTTTGCGTAAGTGTATTTATTCTCCAAGTAGACTTATAAAATTTTTCCTCAGATAGCAAATGTTGCTCAGAGCTGAACACTGGTGCACACCCACTCCCACTATGAACCCCTCTGTGAGACCAATCACTGTTCATACTTGAGTCATTGGGTCCTTGTACATAGCCTGCACTAATTCTACCAATGTTTCTGGGACTTCAAACCACCACAGTAATGCACAAATCAGCTTTCTTGGTACCTTGTCATATGCTTTCTCCAAGTCTAGGAATGCCCAGTTATACTCCTTCCCCATCTCTAGCTTCCTCTCAACTACCTGTCCCACCACAAATATCAGGTCGATTGTGCTGCATCCTGATATGCATCTGAACTGCTCATCTCCCATCTTACTTTCTACTACGCTACATATCCATTTTTCAATCACTCTCTCCAGAACTTTCAAGCAATGTGACAGGAGTTTCATACCTCTCTACTGCCCACAGTTGTGGATGTCCCATTTGTTCTTGTACACTGGCATGAGTATGCTTACTCTCCAGTCATCTGAGCTATGCCTTCCTCTCCACACTGCTATGAGTACCCTCAAGAGCCATTTCTCCCCTATCTCACACAGAAGGCTTATCATATCTACTGTGACCTCATCTGAGCCTGCTGCTTTCCCTGTCTTCATTTTCCATAGTGTTATTCTTACTTCTTCTAGGGTGGGCTCATCTTCTTCTCTCATTGTAGGCTGTGTCTGGGGAAGTGCAGCTTCTGCAGGGTTTTCTTCATTCAGAAGCTGATGGAAGTACTCTTTCCATCTGCTTTTAATGTCCTGCGGACTGTTGAGCAGGTTGTTGCTGACATTCCTTATGAAAGGTGTCTGACTATCATTTTTATCTTTCTGTATTTGCCTTGCAACCTGATATAGTTTTTTTGTGCCATCTACTGAGTCACTTTTCAGAAGTTAGTAGAATGCCTCTAATGCCTTGTTCCTTGCTGTTGCAACTCCCTTCTTAGCTTCTTTGTTAGCCAACCAGTATCAGTCCTAGCCTGGTCCATCTTTTCTATCTCTTTCTGTCATCTGATGACTTCCTGGACTTCTGCATTCCACCACCAGCTTTCCTTATGTACCTTATTTCCATACTTATCTCAGCCACATATCTGTTCTGTAGTCCTCACAAATGCTGTTTTGAGGCACTGACATTCTTCTTCTTCAACTCCACGTTTCCTCCTCTTCTTGGAGTACTAGAGTCTGAGTAATTCCTTGAACTGTTATACTTTCCCTCCAGTCAACTTTCAGGTCTTCAGCCTGGTCTCTGTTGACCTTAGAACCTTCTCCAACCACTGCTTGCAGCTGACTGTGACAACCAGTGGTTTATGCTGTGGGCAGACTGTTTCACTAGGGATGACTTTACAATCACTTATTCTACCCTAGTGCCCTTTCCTTACTAGAAGGAAGTCTACCCGAGTTGCATGTTGGCCACTCTTGTATATGATCTTGTGGCTGTATCTTTTTCTGAAGTATGTGTTGCCTACTATCGTGGACCTAGATAGTCCTCATATCTTGTTCTGTCTGTAATACAGTCATCACTTCTGGTATAGGTTCATAGGTTCATAAGTTAGTACTAGGCTAACTGCCCTTGCGATCCATTGTAAGCCTAGCCAATTATCCCTTGGGAGGCTCAAACCCTGCACCTTGTGTTTGTAAGGCAAAAACCTTAACCATTAAGCCACCCTCCCAACCATATTGCATGTACTAGGACAGTTGAAGTTAGCATTGCCTACTCGTACATATGTGACTACATGCACAGATGGAATACATGGAGACTTGGTACCTGATACCTACAAAACTTATAATGTATGTTTAAGGAAATATATTTCTTGATGAGTGGTGGAAAAAAAAAAAAAGAGTACACAATCAACTTGATTAAACTTAAATGAAATCAAGTTACCTTACAGTAAAGGGTATTCTACTCATGACAAAAACTAGACCCCCCCCTACTTATTGTGTTTATCAATTTTATAGTGTTTCTTTTTTTAATATTTACTTTGAATTACTGACTCCCTTCATTGCATTGGGATGTGGAAATTATGCCATTGTAATAAGCTGAGTATTGAATAGAGATGTATATAGTTTTCATATGTTCTTATGAATGGACTGTTTCGTGGATTTTTATTTACTTTATTTCTAATAAAATAAAAACATACAGAGAACACCTGGACTGAATTTTAGTGATTTTTGTTCCCACTTTATTAAGGCAATGACTACCAAGATGGCTGCACACTCATCAACAGCTTAAAAATAGATCAAATGAGCATTTGAAGACCTTGAAGCATACTTTCCTTCTCAGACTCAGTCAGGCTTTTCTTCATTTTGACCTCTTGATTTTTACAGTTTTATCAGTTCATATGAAGAGCTGCATAAAGATTCTTCCATTTTTTCCTGTCTTGTTTTATTTGAGTCGATATACTCATTTAATGTTCCATTTAAGTCAGTCAGTTGTGAGCACATTTGATTTATTTTTCCTCTAAATTACTAGAAGTTATGTCTTGCACCAAAGATGGAACTTACTGGTTTTTTGCTGAATAGCTGCAGGATTCTTCCCAGTCAGTGTTTTCTTTTTACCTTTTCTTGTTGATTTTTTTTTTCAGACTCTCTAAGTTTTTTTATTTGTTGGCATCAAGGCAGTGAACTTGTAACTGAATTTACTAAAACTTTCAGAGCTACTGGCCCATATCTCTTAGTTTCTATTTTCATACTGGGAGAGTTGAAATTAAGCTGCTGAGTATGCAGCCATCTTCGAAGCCATGATGTCCAGGTTACTGGGTTAGCTTCTGATGATGGAATTCAAAATCAGTACAAAGATGACCCTTATTTTGAGTTTGGTTCTTTTTGCTGAACAGCTTTAGGATTGTCCGCAGTCAGTGTTTTCTCTTCACCTTTTCTAGTTGGGTTTCTTTCAGAGTATCTACATTTCTTCTTTACTGGCATCCATGCAGTTTACTTACAAGCCAGTAACCAAATGTACTAAATATGGCAGAGTTACTGGCACCTATCACTCACTTTCTTTTTTCACACTGGGAGAGCTGAAATTAAGCTGTTGATCTGTGTGCAGCTATCTTTGAAGTGTCATCTATAGACATCGTTGAGACAGTTATGAAGGTAAAACATCCATCAGGTAAAACAGTCTCTAAGTCTTATTTTCTCAGGAAAGACTAGGAAGGAAAACCACAAAGCAAGAAAAAATTACTTCTGCAACCTTTTTTTTGAAAGAGAATGCCAAAACACAATAAGAAGGCATACTATTAACATCTTCAGATGCTGCCATAGCAGTAACGTTGTCACTTGGGATCTTAGTCTTAAATGGAAATACAAATGGCTACAGCTATGACCTGAAATCAATAAGGAGACATAAACAAACGAGAAGCCATGACATACTTTTACACTTAGGAGGACTGATGAATTGAAACAAAGCAAAAAGCTGACAGTGACATACATTATTGGTTTAAGAAAGTCATAGCTAAAAGCACAGGAATACTTGAGCGACTCCAGCAGAACAGTAAGTACCAAAGCTAGGCCTTACCCAGACAAGTAGTTTAGAAAATGGATGGACAGATGGATGGTTCATTGGTAGGAAGAATGGAGAATCTGAACCCAAGGAAATATAAAACATTTGTATTTTTATGGAGTCATTTTTTCCTGTACTGTATGCAGTAAAAATGGTCCATATAGAGACAAAGACTACTGAGACCAGCCACCTCCATCATTTTATTGTGGCTCCCATTATGCACCTAGCATGACTTCTCCCCTAATCTGAATACACCCATTCATCCACACTAGTACATGATTTCCTTCCACATGACATGAAGTTTTTAATTATAGCATAATTGCTGCTTTTGTCAGTGCATTAGACAGACTATTACAGCAGCCTAGTATCCTTCCACAAAGAAACGTTCCTTCTATCCATTCTAAATGCCTGCTTCAAGCTTTAAATATAGTTCATTGTGCAGAAGAACATCCTGGTGTGAGAACAGTTACTGTAAGACTATTTATTAGGCACAGAAAAAACACAATAGGAGTCCACAAAATATTCCTTTTAAAAACTGCTTCTTTAGTCAAATTAACTATAGCCTCAGCATAATGTAGTCTAGGTTAAAATTATAAGAAAAACAGAAGGAAATAAATCCTTCCTAAAACACAACTACCAATCAAATATAGACCAATTAACGATATCACTAATTAAAATAGATATTTAAACAATTCATTATTTAAACCATTTCTCTGAACAGAGAGATATGTCTCCTTGTACAGTGTTTATTTTTCAAAATGAATCGTAAACAGTATTATACTTGAATGAAGAGATTTTCTTCCTCTTCTGTCTTCCTACACTACCCTTCAAAGTAAAACTAACAGTAGAACTAGAATTATTGGAGAATACATTACAGGAAGTTGTGAATAAGAAAGAAAATGGATACTTCTTCCCTTTGTTAGGTAAAGGTATGGAAACTTTTCATGAAGGGGACACTAGAACTGAGCCCCAAACCTTTATTAAAGCTGCTATTTTTAAATACAACAAGCAGTTTACAGATATCAGACAAATCATACAACATAATTGGAATTTATTCAACACCAGAAAGGAATACACAGACACAGTGGGAACGGTGCCTAACATTGTATACAAAAAAGATACAACTCTTAAGAATATGATAGAGAGGTCCCACAACGTTTACTGTGGAAATAAGGGTATGTATAAATGTGGGTTTTGTCTGCAATGTCAACATATATCTGAAGGGAGTGAAATTATTATCCCAAATTATGGGAAATTAGTATATAAAAAGAAATTCTCTTGTAGCAGTAAGGTGGTCATCTATGTGTACCCAATGTCCTTGTTTTTACATTGGGAAGACGATCAATGCACTTAGAAGCAGAGTATATCAACACTATTATGATATCAAAAAACAAGATACTAAGAATGTCTTGGCTCTCCATATTAAAAATCATGAAGGACATAATTTTAAGTTTTCTATTATAGAACAAGTTGTATTAGGGGATAGAGGTGGACCCCTTAATGATTAATTGGAGGCTAAGGAACTCAGGTGGCAGCTGAGGACCAATGCAACACAAAAAACAGGTTTAAACAGTAATATATTCATCAGTTCTATACTTAGACTAAAAGCAGAAGGTTACATATAAAATATAACACATTCACATGACGGAATATGTGGCTATATTCAGTTATGTATTTCTGTATTTATGTATTTACGTCATTTTTGTATTTGTGCAATTCAAACTATGTGCCTTTTAGATTTAATTGTCTTGTGATATCACTATTCTATTAATTAACCAATTATAAGTAATAGGGGAAAGGGTATATGTGTGTGTGTATATATATATATATATATATATATATATATATATATATATATATATAGGGTCAGCTTCTGTATGCGTGTTATTCTGATGAAGTTTTTATTAAAAACAAAAGCGCTAAATCAAATTATTTTGTGGATCCTGGTCTATTCTTTCTGGTGGTATTTTTCAAGGTTTATTCGTGCTTTTGTGTTGGTGTAAGTAAAACTAACAGTACATATTACAGAGACTTTATTTCAACAAAATGTTTTGGTGTTGGGACATGTTAACTATTTTGCAGTGTTGGCTAAGGAGTTAAGTTTATTCCTGTGTCCTCTGTGTCTGTTTCTGAAATGTTATTGGATTTATGGTTATTTGTTATATGTTTTCATTTAAAGTACTTCTTTGCTATATGTCATGATTATGGTTCAAAGGACTCATTGAAATACATATTGCATGACACTGTACACAAAGCAGCATTTAAAAGTCAATCTAATTTTGTTCCCCCTTCTTCAGGTAAGACAATTTTTGTTTGTTATGATGTTGTAAGGAAGGATTTGTTAGACTATTTTTGTAAATATAAAAAAAAATAGTTAAATATAATTTAACTACAGATGAATGGTTAGCATTAAAATCATTATCTTATAATATGGATTTAGTTATTAAACCAGCTGACAAAGACAGGAATCATGTCAAGGCAATTTTTTTTTGGACATGTGCCATGATTTGTGGCAGTCAGTAGATGATTATGTAAATATTTTGAGTGATTTTGTGCTGAAAACACAGGCAGCCTTTTTAGGCCTTTAGATTAAGTCAGTAAATTCAAACATTTTGTGAGAAAAACACATTTCTCAGTGAATGATTGCTAATCACAGAGTACCTCAGTAACCCTTTCTAATCATCTGCCTGGGAGGCCGGTTTATAAACAAACGTTTGAAAGTCACCTTACCATTGTTCATAAGGTCGAGGGTAAAGATGCAAAAGTTTAAAATTGTGAGTGGAAATCCCATCACCTCTAAAATGTTGACACATAGCTTGTGTTCACTGTTTTGAGCCTCACTGTTTACAATTGGATCGCACTGCAGTGGAGATTGGGAAAAGCACCCTTTTCCTCAGTGTAGTGCGATCTCGGAGTTATAATACATAGTTAGCAAGGGGTGGGGGGTGCAGGGGGGCTTGGTAGTACATATCCAGATATCCAGGTAATGTCAATAATGTTGATTTCAACATATCGACATTACCGCATTCAGAGTTGGGAGTGAATGGTGTACACATTTTCGGCATTGTCTGGTGTACACATGGTACATGTCCACAACACAAATCTCACTCCTACTCCTTCCAACCCACAACTTAAAACCCCCTTTCTTTCAGCCTATTTCAACTGCCTATATTAAATCACTCCTGTGTAAGCTCAAACCCTGCTCTCCCTCCACAGATAACCTTCCTCCTATCTTCCTCAAACTAGCAACTGAATCCATTGCCTGTCCTGTATCCCTTCTAATCAATAGATCCATTCAGGAAGCCACTCTCCCTGATATCTGGAAATCTTTCTTCACCATCCCTCTGCATAAAGGGGGTAATTGTACTGACCCAGCCAACTATAGACCCATAGCCATCCTTTCCACTCTCTATAAAATACTTGAAAAGTGCATGCATACTCAGCTGCTTGACGTCCTCCTACAGAAAAACCTTCTAACACCAACACAACATGGATTTTGGCCAAACCACAGGACTGCAACCGCACTCATCATTTACACATACAGTAGCTGAGGCCAGAGATAATAACAAACTTGTATCTTGTCTTTTCCTCGAACTCTCAAAAGCCTTTGACACTGTCTCTCACCCTATTCTTCTATCTAAATTTGCTAACCTCAATACCTCTCCTTCCTACCTTATCCGGTTCTCTAGTTACCTCTCTAATAGTCAGAAATCTGTCAAATGGCTCACCTCCTGCTCCCCCTCTCTTCCCATCCCATCTGGGACTGGAATTCTCCCAGCTGCTCCTTCACATCACAATTTCAAATCACACACACTATACTGCACTACCTATTCAACTGCCTATCCCTGTCCTCCCTTGTATCCCCTTACACCCCCACTCGTCCTTATCAACCTAACCAAAATGTTAGTAAACTACTTTATAAATGTACTGTAGCCCAGGCCTGGAATACACTCCCTGTACATATAAGATCCATTCCCCACCCAAGGCACTTCAAAAAGGTACTTAGACTGCACCTATTTAACACCAAGTCTTGCCCATGTCAGGATCCTACCTAACCTGCTACACCATTGTATTTTTCCCTGTCACCACCATACCTTAGTTTTTGTCTCTCTTATACATACTCTCACCTATATGATTTACACTCATTTAGCTTGGGCTTCCAATCACATGTATATTTGTAAATATATTTTTTCCTCTGCTTTAAATTCCTCTCTCTATATATTCGAATTACAACCTCTAAATTAAAATCCATGTGTTATAAATGTTCTATTTCTGATTGATTTGTATATTACCTACAGTTTTATTCTTGCTGTAAAAAAAGTATGTTTTTATTTCACTTATCTAACGTTTTTAGATTACCTACTGTATTTTATTTTATTTTATTTATTTATTTTTTACTTCTGTATTAAAATTGTTAATTGTTTCTGTACTGGAGATTTTCTCCTCGGGTCTCCACTGAAAATGGGCTTCTAGCTCAGTTGGGCCAACCCAATTAACAAATGTCAAATAAATAAATAAATAAAATGTCCTGCTCTCTCCAATATAACCTCACCTTACATTCCAAACTGTACTCAGTTTACTGCAGGTCTATAAACCCAATAAAACATTGGTAAACTTCTCTATAGTTACTCAGTTGTCTCTGCTTGGAACAAACTTCCCCCCACTTAAGAACTATTCCTAATACCATTCAGTTTAAAAAACACTAAAAGACAATCTATTTCACTCTAGTACTTGCTCCTGCAAGGACCCTATTTAATAAACCCTTCTTATTCTCCTTTTCCCTTCTACTATACTACTTCTTTCTGGATGTACTTGTCAGGTAACCTTACTTTGACATAGTCATTTTTGAGTATTTATCAAATAACATTACTGTTACTATGTGACTACAAGCATGGAGTAAGTCACTCATCTGTTAACCTGTAAAATAGAAACTCTATTTGTACACTGTTACTCCTGATTAAATGTGCAATTTAACCTTGATTGTTATTATCTTGTACATATTTGTGCCTTCTTTATATTTTGTAACTTTTTTTTTGGATCATGGAACTAAATGAAAGCTTATTTAGTACTGGAAAGCTTGCAGTGGTAACTGATGTTGAACTACCACCACATTGTGGATTTTCATACTTTATTTGCAATATGCAAATGTGCATAAATATATCTATATAGATATGCCAGTGACTGTACTTATTAGCATTTCACAGGCCAAGTGCCCCATAGTGCCCTTTTTAGGCAATGCCAAACTGAAAGTACTTCCAGCAAAGCAAATCAAAACCAGAAAAATCTAAAGGTATTACCGCACAATGCTAGGAGTCTAAACAAAAAACTCCACTCCCTAGAAGCTCTTCTTACCCTAGACAATGTTAACATCTGTGTGGTCACTGAGACATGGTTTAAAGCCATAGAGAGCACACTAACAGTGGAAGATTATAAGCGCTTATATCATGCTATCAAAAGATGAAAATAGCGAATGCTATTTCATCAAACCTAAAATATCTAAACCACATAAAATCAAACATTCAGAATAGCAAATTTTTTCCTTGGGAAAAAATTTGCTATTTCAAAACACATACACACAACACAAGCACACCTAAAAAACATCAATTCACACACATACACTACACCTACACTAAACTGTACATGCACTAAACTGTACATACACTACTATCTATCCACTTACCTTAACCCAAACCCTAACCCTAAGGTCCGTCACTATAGCACACTCACCTAACCCGCGCCCTAACCCTAACTCACCTAACCCATGCCCTAACCCTAATGACCACACAATTGCAGACTTACCTGGCCCCGACCCATAACTTTACACCACAGTGCTGAAAATAGCAAAGCCACAGAACCAGCCAACCGAATTCTTTCCCTAGGAAAGAATTTGGTGTTCTGCAGCTTCGCTATTTTTAGCATTCGCTCAAAATGGGTCGATATTAGAACATTCAAAGTTTTAAAACTTTGATATTCTGATATAGACCCGATTATAATGCTTCCACACATTTGGCTAGCTACTTCACTGGCAGGGACTAAAGGTGGAGGTGTCTCAATTTACATCAAAAATAAATATACTTCAAGGCTGGTCAAACAGGACAATGCACTTGAGCTACTCCATGTTCAAATCACCATAGGTAAAATCCTGTACCACTTCCTTGCAAGTTATAGGCCCCCTCTATGACTCTAATAAGTATTTAAACTTATTAGAAACACTAACCATCCAACCCAATACCATATTCATGGGTAACTTTAATTACCCACTATTTACTTGGAGTCCTATATGACACCAAATGTACATGAATAGACATTCTTGGATTTTGTAAACACAAACTCCCTGGACCATACACCAACCAGGGGTGCAACCATACTGGATCTGGTCTTCACTAATATGGGAGACTGCTGCACACCCCCTAGTGTAATGCTTTCCCTGGTAAGGTCAGACTACAAAATGGTGTCCTTTGAAGTAAAAATAAAACCTGGACCCCCTGCTAAACATGGAATATTCTTGAACTATTCTAAGGCTAACCTCCTGCTATTAAGTGAGAACCAGGCAAAATTTCAAGCCCCCATAAACCCTGACAACACTGCTTCTTATGCAGAACTGTTCACAAAAACCCTGTACAAGCATGTTAATAGCTGCATAGAGGCAACTGTACCCACCAGAAAGAAGTACAGAACTAACTCAAAAAACAAGCCACCCTGGTGGAATCACAAAATGAATAGGCTGTATAATAGGAGGAAGAAAATCATGGCAAAAATTAGGAGGTAAAGCACCCAGCAAGATAAAGCGCTCTCATCAAATTAAACAAACAACTCAGAGGACAAATAAAGTCTACCAAAATATGAGGTAAGTTTGACCTCTCAGGCCAAGGACAGCCACAGCACATTCTTTAGCTATGTCCGCAACCTCAAAGGTAATACACAATTGTGTGCAGAGCTCATTGTAAATGGAGCCACTTATACTGAGCCAGAAGATATAGCAAACTGATAAATTCAGCTCCAACTTTACCCCTCCCTCCCTTTCAAGCTTCCATCAGGAAATATCATCAAATATAACTCCCCCTACTATCACTAGGAAACAGTTCCTTAATGCTCTCTCTAAGACCAAGAACACTGCATCAGTGGGCCCAGACAATATCCCAGGATGCCTTGTAAATATCACAAAACACGACCTATCTGCATTTCTGGAATTACTATTTAACTGTAGCCTCCAAACAGGCTTCGTGCCTCATGAATGGAGAAAGGCAGCAGTCACCCCCCTGCACAAAGGTGGGCTATCTACAGACCCTGGAAACTACAGAGCCATAAGCCTCACTAGTTCTATATGTAAAACCATGGAAAGAATTATTATGGAGATGATCAATAGAGATATAGTAACCTCCAGTCACTGGACCCAACCCAATTTGGTTTCATCAAGGGGAGATCATGCCTACTCAACCTGGTGCACTTCTTTGAGAAAGTCACCAAAATAATGAATGAGGGCAAAATAATTCACACTGCCTAGTCTGAACAGGCAAAGGCATTTGACACAATATCTCACTCGAGCATTATTGAGAAACTCAAGAGGTTAAGTACAAACCCGTATGTCACCCAGTGGATAGCCAACTGGGTCACAGACAGGACCCAGTAATTTAGAACTTGGGAGTCCACCTCTACAAAGAGGGTAGTGACAAGTGGAGTCAGGGATCAGTCCTTTGATTGCTCCTTTTTGGCATTTACTTCTCTGAAGTCAAGGCCAATGTCAGTGGTCTCTGGCTGACTAAATTTTCAGATGATTGCAAATTAGGAGCTGTCATTGAATCTCACACTGATACAAATGTTCTCCAGGAGGGGCTGACACAGACAAACAACTAGTGTCAGAGTCATGGACTAAAACTAAATGCCAAGAAATGCATAACAGTATCCTTTGGGAAGTCATCCATCCCTGGTAACTATCACATTGACAACACACCCCTTAGAGTTGACCCAGTAGTCACGGACTTAGTGACACACATAGATAGTAATCTAGCCTTTGCTCATCACATGTCTACAGTGATAAGGAAATCATTCTATGTTGCACAACTTATAAACAAAGGTATGGCATCTAAGTCCAAGGAAGTCATTGTTCCACTGAATTTGGCATTCATCAGACCTATCACTGAGTGCAATGCCCCCTTTGGTATGTACCTAACCAGGCACATCCAACAACTGGAATGTCCACAGAGGTTCCTCACTAAAAGAATACAGGGAGGTAAGTAAACTTGGTTCATAGGTTCATAGATTCATAGGTGTTTACTAGGCTAACGTAAACTGTCCTATGCAGATTGCCGCAAGGCCCTATCGCTGTATTCTGTCTCCTACAGGCGTTTGAGGGTAGATCTATGCTTGGCATACAAGGCATTGTCAGTCCCCACTCTGATGGACCTTCTGCATATCCGCAAAACCAACAGCACCAGAATTACCCATTCTAAAAGCTTAAACCATGCCTGTGATATAAACAGGACCTGCTGGAGAGATAGGTATGTATCACAGAGACTACCCCTGCTATGGAACAGGCTCTCCATCCATTTAAATCAGAGTTCCTTCTTAACCCAATTCAAGTGCAACTTGAACAATTGGATGGGAAACTGAAAATTCATCCCCGGTTTGGCACCTATGTCACTTATGGACAGAGGCAACCTGTAATGGTTAATTTCCCATGCCCATGATTACACTTATCAAGGGTATCAGAACTTGTCAGAGATATGGGAAGCATGGCTAGGCCTAAAACGGCCCTTGTGGTCGTTAGCCTAGTAAACACCTATGAATCTATGAACCTATGAACCAAGTCAGCACACAGGTCAGTACTGCCTTCTAAGATAAATGGGGTTATCAGTAAGTTAGAAAGTGTGATTTTATTTTTATGCCAAATATGAACATATGTCATATTAATCTTTGTGTTAATATCTTGTCTGAGGCAGAGGTGATGGTACTTCATGGTGTCAGTTGAAAGAGCATGCAGTATTGGGAAAGTGCCAGAGAAACTGTATCTTAACTACTATAATTTTGTAGATATTTGTACTTGATTAGCAATAAATATGATAGGCATGCATATCTGCAAAAGGTTTGTAAATATCTAAGGCAATATCTACACATGGTTAAACAGCATCTTATTGGACAGAACAGCAAACAGGTCAAGAAAGTAGACTAACCCACATATAGTGGTCAGTAAGCCAGGAAGTGTGATTTTTTTTTATGCCAAATCACAAATATGTAGTATATTAGTATTTCTGTTAATAACCTGACCAACGCAATGTATACATGGTACTATGTGATATCAAATGAAAGCTTGTGTAATATTATTATTAATTTTATTTTACATTTGTTGACCGGGTTTGTCCGACTGGACTACAATTTCCCGTTTTCAGCGGAGGCCTGAGGAGAAAAGCTCCAACAGAAAAATAGAAATTTTACACATTGAATACATATAGAATACATTCATCATTACCACACATTACTGCATTACAGTGTCATACATTACACTGTGGCAAGTGAAATACATATTGAAATGCATTCATCAGAGGGATATATTCATAATTACATATTATATACATAATAGTGCAATAGTTACATAGCTGAAATATTTTACTAGTTATGTTTGTACAGTGATGTAGCAAGAGGAGAAGATTAAGTACTAAGTTTGTTTATTGAAGGGAAGGAAGAGAGAAGGGAAATAGAAGGTTAAGTTGCCCTTGACCTGCTTCTCTCCTACTTACTATTTGTTTGTAGACTTATATGCTTGTTTAGTAATGAAATCTGCATATATGCATAAACATCATATTTCTATAAATCTCTGAGGCATTGTTCCCCCGGGCACACTGTCGTACAGCATTTCACATGCACATTCACCACATAGGACAGGACTGGCTTCTCAGTCCAATGGGGTAATACGTATCATAGAAAATGTAAGTTATTTTCCAGAAATATTATGAATATTTGACATAAATAAATAATTATATTAATAACTTAAACCAGAAGGTGTTTGGTACTCCAAGGTGTCAATCTTAGAAAAACATTGCACTGATATTTGGTGCCTAACTAGTACTGCTTTGCAGGTGTTGATATTTGTTTGCACATTACATATGCAAATATGTATTCAGATCATAATTATACAAACATCTCAAAAACGGAGTAATGTGCAAAACTGCTTTGCAGCAAATTGAAGATCACATCTGCATGAACAAAAGTCGCACTGATAGCTGGGGTCAATCCACTAAGGACAGAGAGCTATTAATAATAATAATATTAAAATGTCTTGTTATAATTACTATATTAAAATGTATGTATTGTCTATTTACTTGTTAAATATAAAATCACCATTTTGTCTGGCTCATATATTAATATCACCATAGTGAAAAGGACCACGTGATAAAGAATTTTCATATTTTGACTAAATAATGTGCTAGCACATTCAACTAAAATTCTCTTTGACATCAAGGTTACATCAACTAATTGCGTTGAAAATATTATGGACTAATAGCAGATGCTGGCTTCCCAGTCACAAGAGCTGATGGTAGTGGTCACCATCATAGCCTTATAAGTAAAAGTAGGTGACCAAGAAAATAGTTCTAGACAGAATCATATCAGAGTAGCTGGATTACTGGAGGAGATGGTAGGAAGTATCAGCATTAGGCACTTGGTTTTCAACCTCACTCAGTGATATGGATTATGTTATGTAGCTACATGGGCCATCAAGAAGGCTCTCAGTTCTTTAGCTCCAAGATCCATTGATCTTAGTATATACAAGTGGATAAGTTTCACCAAATACAATAGTAGAACAGGAATCAAACCTTAGTTCCTGTCAAGAAGAGGCTATATGAATATGTTCACAGATTAATAGGTTAGTAAGTCTGGTGAGCAAGCCTAAGCACTACTTGTCACTGAGGAGATTTATGATCTGGATTTAATGTTAAAACTTGTGAATGCCTAAATAGTCATTCAGTTCTGTTTTGGAAATATGACTTGGTGGGCTGAGTTTTGTTCTTATAATCTTAGTCACTAGATGTGGAGGTCTTTGACATATGAATTTATCCTGTTTCATGGTATGGTTGATATATTTTTTTATTCCGGGGCACCCTTCTGCTAACTACCAGCAGAGCCAGTAGATTCATATATACAGACCAGAGTGCCAAGCCTTTTTTTACAAAGTCCTAGCCTCTGTATGCTGATGTTATGCTGTTAGGTAGAGTGGACAATGGGTTGTGCTCTGAGAGTACACTTCTTCAGGTCTTAGAGTAGCCATGCATTCTCAGTCATTCTGTGTGCCAGCATGGGCAGCTGTCTCAACCCTGGTCTCCACCAGGGATCAATAAGAGATTACCTACAAGCATTTCCCACCCACCATGATGAAAATGCTCATCTTTTTTATCCAGAATTGTACATTCTCAGAATTAATATATTTATGTTAGCTGGCATGTGGGGGATACAATCTCCACATGGCGGGTGAAGGCTGGAGGGTGTTCGTGCACCCTGCAAAAAATACTTATTTGCTTTGTAGTTCCTTAATTTGATCATAGGATCATAGGATCATAGGAGGTTACTAGGCTATTGGCTCTAGGGCCTTTACAAGCCTAGCCATGTTTTACCCTTGTTCCCTCATAGACTGAGAGAAATAGCCTATATTTGTGCATGAATTTATGATCAGCACAGACTGCCCCTATCCAAAAGGGACATAGGTGAAACTCCTGGGGTGAATTAACGTTTTCCCATCCACTTGTCCAAGTTACACTTAAATAGGGTCATTCATGAGCTCTGTTTAACTTGAACTGGAAGTTTGTTCCAAAGGAGTGGCAGCCTCTGGGAGACATATCTGTCTCTCCAGCAAGTCCTGTTTATGTTGCAGGCTAGGTTAAGGTCTCTAGAATGAATGAGTCTTGTCCCATTAGATTTGCGGATGTGCAGCCTTTCCATTAAGGCAGAGTCTGAGACTCCTCTGTAGGCCAGACACAAGTCACTTCTAAGCAGCCTGCATGATACAGAGTATAGTGACAGTGCCTGCAGTCTGTCTGTGTAGGTCATGTGATGAAGGCCTTGAATTTTCTTGGTGAGAAACCTCAGAGGTCTCTCCAGCTGTTGCAGGTCTTTGGTGCTTTACATACAGAAGGGGGCATTGTACTCTATTATTGGTCTCATGAGGGACGAGTACAGAGGAGTTACAACCTCATTCATTTTTGATGCTATTCCCTTACTTATGAGATGGGAAATGTAGAAAGCCTTCCTCACCACTGTGGACACATGATGATCAAAGTTAAGGCTACCATCAACTTGCGTTCCCAAGTCTCTCACCACTGGGTTTGAACTTAGGGGGTGTTGTTAATGTTGTAATTTGCTGGGACTTCACTTTTACCAAAGGAGATGATAATACATCTTTTGTGTTAAGTTTAAGTCCGTGGCTTTGGCACCAATCATTTGTCTGTGAAAGCCCTTTTTGTAGTACTGTGACATCATTTTGAGTTTCAATGATTGCACATAGCTTGCAGTCATCAGTGAACTTGGTAAGCCTCAGGCCATCTGTTTTCACCTGAATGTCTGTGAAATAGATTCCAAACAGAAGTGGACCCAGCACAGATCCTTATGGAGCACCACTAGTAACAGGTCTGCTGGTAGAGGTGGAATCTCCTGCTTTGATTGTATGCATTCTATCAGTGAGCCAGTTGGCTACCCATCTAATGACATATGTGTTTATCCCCAGCTGGGTGAATTTATCAATGTTGCGTAAGTGGGGGATAGTGTCAATGGCCTTGGCTAAGTTGAGACAGGCAGTATGCACTGTTTTACCTTCAGCCAAGGCATTGGTGACATTTTCAAATAAGTCCACCAGGTTTAACAAACATGATCTGCCTTTAACAAAATAAAATTGGGTCGGATCCAGAGTTTGAAGGTCTTCTTTTTCCTTGTTGATTAGGTGGATGATGATTCTTTCCATGGCCTTACAGATAAGGCTGGTTAGGCTTATGAGCCTATAATTCCCAGGATTGGTTAAGGGATCCCCTTTGTGCAAAGGTATCACAGTTGCAGTTTTCCATTTGGGTAAGACAAAGCCAGTACTTAGAGTCTGGTTCTGCCAGCTCCTGTTTTAGAACATTTAGTACATAGCCTGGGATGTTGTCCGGTCCCATAGAGGCTGTGCTTTTAGCCTTGGAGAGGGTAGTTATGATCTGCTCATTGGGTAGAGGACTGGTGACAGGTATATTTTGGGTATGATTGGTGGGGACAGTGGAGTGAAGTTTTTGCTGAACCTGTCTGCTAGCAAGTTGCCAATTTTCACAGGTTCCATATGAGTGGTACCATCCACTACTAGTTCAGCACAAATCTGAGCCTTCCCTTTAATATTTCGAATGACGTTATGGAATGCTCTGTGATTATCCATAGCCATGGATGCTAATTTCATTTCATAGTTAGCTTTGGAGGACTTAACAAGATGTCTAATTTGCTTATTCAAGCGGTGGAGGGTGTCTTTCCTCTGCTGAGACCTTTCTTTCTTGTTCTTAGTCAGCAGTTTCTTTCATTTGTTGTATAACCTATTTATGCTGGATGTCCACCAGGGTGGTTTGTTTTTTCGTGAGGATCCTGATTTATTCCATTCAGGTATGGCTGAGTCTATACACTTGTATAAGTCTTTATACAAGGCATTAGTGTACTTCTCAGCATAGGAGACACTGCTGTCAGTGGTGAATGGAGGTTTGAAACTATTTATGCCATTATGTAGGAGGCAACAGTTTGTTTTGGAGAAATTTGTTAACCTTTTTGCTCCAGGGGTGTGGTCAGTTGTGTGCGTTACTTTGAACAAAATAGATTTGTGACCTGACCTTACCAGGGAGGGCCCCACCCATGGGGTGGTGCAGTGATCTCCTATATTGGTGAGCACTAGGTCAAGGATATTTGAGCCCTTTGTGGGGGTGCTGACTATCCGTTCCAAATCATTTGTGTTTGCAAAGTCCAGGAACCTTAGGGTGAGTGTGTTAGTGCTCGTATATATGTTGCCCAGCCGATGAGATAGTTAAAGTCACTCATGACTAGGGTGTTTGGCTGTATTGTGAGTGACTCAAGTAGGTCTAGGTAGGCAGTGTGGTTTATCTGGTTCATGGTGGAGGACCTATAGATAATAATGATGTGGAGGGGGGGGGGGTCTTTCCTACAATTAGTTGGACTTGGACTAGCTCTAGGAAATCCCACTGTTTAACCAGTCTTGAGGTGTATTTGTCTTTGATGAAGATGGCTACACTTCCCTCTTTGCTTTTTTCACATTACTTTTGTGGTCTGAATGTATGGAAGGCATTGTAACTTTGTATGGCTAGGTACTCTCTGCAGCCTTGAACCGCGTCTCTGATACTGCACAGACATCTGTGTCTTCCAAAATAAGGAGTGCTTCCAGTGAGCCCTGTTTCTGATTTAGACACCTATCATTAAGCAGCATAACCTTGAGTTTGTCTCTAGAAGATGTTTTTATATTGAGAATTTTGTGCTTATGACATTGCCTAAAAAAAGGCACTATGGGCAAGGCAAGTACCTTAGCCAGTAACTGAAAGCCAAGAGGTGACAGGTGAAGACCATCCCTGACAAAGCAGCGTGGTCTTATGACCATGTCGTCCCAGGCTGACAAATACTGATTCCCCCTGGATTGACACAAGCAGCTAAGCCAATTGTTAAAGTCAATTATTTTTTGTTTGTAGTGAGGTATCATCCTGGGTGAAGGTAGAATGCTATTTAGAGCTAGGAATATACCTGCCAGGGACACTTAATCAGTGCGCTAATTCATGTCTGTCTTCATATTGTCCAATGAGGTATGTCTCAAGTCGTCCACACCAATATGGACTATGACAGTGTCATAACAGTACTTATTGTTGTGAGACTTGAGTGTGTGCATGATTTGGTGGATTCTGGCACCTGACAGGCAGCTGACCGTGACCTTGTCCTTGTCCAGCGTGGTGAGTGGGACATCTGTGTGTCTCACTATGCAGTCACCTATGACCAAGACATTTGGTTTTGAGGTATTTTTCCTTAGGGTCTTGTTGGGTGAGGCACTGATGTGTGTGATTATACATGTAGTGGATGCTGTTAAGACTGCATTATGTTTGGACAGTTTGCGTTTGGGAGTTGTCTGTTCCTTTGGTATACTTTTAGTGAGTACTTCGCCCATGTGGGTTTATGTGTTTTTTGTTGGTTTGTGGAAGATGTGAAGTGTGTGCGCTGGCAACCCATTTGGTATCTGATATGATGTTTCTTGAGAGAAAGAGCATTTCATCAAGACTTATAGTATAGATACATCTCTCACATATTGCATTAGTATGTTTTAGGAGTAATGGGTTGTCAGTATATATGAGGCAGTTGCTACATTATCTCAGGATGCCCATGTCCATCAGGCTGGCTGGAGAAATGATGGGGAACTGTCCATCCATTACGTCAGGTTTATTCTGTAGTAAGTAGTGTGGAGAGGGCTGGATGGAACTGGTTCTGCTGTGGAACTAGTAGAATCAACTACACCATGGAGGTTTTGGAGTAGGCGCTTACATCAACGCCTAAAAAATACATTGCTGAGTTGCTCTCTGGGCAGCAGTCCACAACTGTGTAGTGCACAGAGAAACAGGGAAGCTTAGGATGGTTCACAAGCAGCTATCTAGGGAAAAATTGACTTTCTAAGTCTTTGTATCTATAACTGGCAGTGCTAAGCCCCAATGCACAATGTTCAGCTTAGTTAAGCAATTTTCAAACAAGCCATTCAATGGAAATGCTCAATACTGAGCCTTATTTCAGTAATCCCCAACTCAGATGGGTCCTTGGCTACACTCTTCTGCCACAAGGGTGCAGGGGGGGGGCCTCTTAATGTAAGATGGCTGGTTTTAGTGCTCAGATAATGCCAAACAGTCTTGATTCAGCAAATCTGAATATAGTCTATGCTTTAAAATACACAAGTACTAGAAAATACAAAATGTAGGTAAGTCTCAAACAGCAAACAGCTGAAACAGTGAAACAGCAAAACAGTTTAAAATGGCAAAAATAGTTAAAAGAAGGCAACAGTTCATACACAGTTTAAAGGTGCAGTACAGTAAATGAAAATACTTACATTTTTGTAGATTTAAAGGATGCCTTGGATTTCGTTTGGATTCACTCCAGAGATCAGAGAGAGCCTGCCAGTCCTAGAGCAGCTCCTGCAAACTGAGCACAAGCCCTTACAAACATGGTGCTTAAATACAACCTAAATTAAGCAATTTTCAAACAAGCTGGCCAATGGAAATGCTCAAAAATACAGAAATACTAGAAAATATATTCCATTCTTCGA
This sequence comes from Protopterus annectens, assembly GCF_019279795.1. Lineage (NCBI taxonomy): Eukaryota > Metazoa > Chordata > Ceratodontiformes > Protopteridae > Protopterus > Protopterus annectens. The sequence goes on from NC_056726.1 coordinate 577,594,972, forward strand.
TGTACTTTACTAGGGTGAATAGTATTCAAAGTAAGTGTACTTTGACAAATTGATATAAACGTTAAACTGAAAAGATATAGAGAAAAGAGAGAGGGAGAGAATTGCTCTAATTTTTTCTACAAGTCTCAAAGCCCTTTGATTCACTTTGAGAGGAATCTATGTGTTTTTCAATTGTACCAGGTGACATGTGAATAGGTTACAAAACAGGGAACAGCATTCTATATCTGATCTAACAGGAGCTGTGTAAAAGGAGGCAGTCACTTCCTTGCATGGTTCTCAGTGTTATGGAGGATCAGGTAGGTAACTCCTAATGCTCTGAGGATTTTAGTATCTGTATGAAACAAAAGGCCATCATCTAGAAGGATTTCAGTGTCTTTGACTTTTTTTTCAGCTTTTAGCTGTTACCCATTGTGACAGATGGGGGCTATGGCATCTAACTCCTGTACTGCTGCTGTCAGTTTTTAAATATTCCATATATTCTGCAGTACATGAGTTAACTCCCACCTCTAATATCCATTAAAATAAAAAAGCTGATTGAATTTACAGATATACTGAACAAGTGTAGCTGCTTAGGTAATAGCCAAGACATGCAACATTCAGATGGACTCTGCCCTGCCCAGCTACAGATCAAAGTCATATTTACTGTCTATCCAAGATTTTACTCAACTAAAATTGAACCCAGGTCCTTTCAGTGCAACCTTTCCAACAGTAACTGAAGCTTGATTATAGCAACTTCATATGAGTAAACACACACACACACACACACACACACACACACACACACACACACACACTCAAATAATATATTCAGAACGGGGGTGGGTACATTTTGATTGCCCAGCACCAACTCCATCTTTCTCAGAGACTACCAACAGTTAACCAAAACTAGCAAAACAAAATCACACCTTACTGTTTACCCTTAAAACTAGCCAATCTTTAAATACAAAAATGGCTTTAATTGCTTCAAAGTATTCACAATTCCAAGGGCAAATGCCTAACAGTTCAGTGCAGAAATAAAGTGCATAACCACTTACCAATAAATAAGCCCAAAGTGCATAATAAAAGTTGCATGTGACATTAGGAATTAATGGGCATCAAGTGATTTCAAACTGTTCAAAATCCTATGGTCAGTAATATATTTCTGCAGAGTAAAAGCTGCCATCATGGAAACACATTGGCACCTGCTTTTAACATAGCATTTGAAGATGAAAAAAGTTTGCAACAGAGGGCAGACTAGTTAGGGGTATCACAACATTTGCTTTTGATGTGTAAGTCTAGAGACTATGTTATGGGGAGTGTAAAGAATGATTATTGGAAAGCCTGTCACCAAGATTGACTTTATTGAATTCTATTTACAAGTCAGCTAAGATAAATAAGCTAATGTCCACAAGTGTTTAAACATATAACAAGAAATAAATTAAAACACTTTCTCATGAAAATATAAAAACAAAAAAGCTTGTACCAACACTTGTGCCAGAAAATTAAAAAAAAACATATACAAGGGTAGTTAATGGTCAGAAAACATATCCAACAGTTAAATGAAAGATGTCTGCTTATGGTTAAAGATAAACTATGCCATTTCAGTCTTTAGCTTTTAAGTCAAGAATAAAAGTGTTTAGAGTCCTTACTTGCAATAGCTCTGTTCCAGGATTAACAGACAATCCCTCTATTTATAATTTACTAAACAGGATTTCCTGTGGCTTTCAAAAGATTCCACATTTACATGTCCAAGGGAAAGGGCACTATTCAGCACGCCAGACTAATGAGACATGAGACATTGCTGGCCAAAATATAATATATTGTGCACTTTCATGCTTCATAATTTCACAATGTGTTTCATGAATTATCTACAGCAGTTTGTTTGAATGCGATTAGGTACAATTACACTGTTTGATCTGAGCAAAAGCATTTTCATATAGTTGATCTCATTGTGATATGTATAGTAATCAGTATTTGTGCAGGTACTTTCATCTAGCCACCTAGATATTATGGTGACCATCAGCAGCTGCACTACTGTATCAGTGTCTGTTCCCTTCATAGACTAATGCAGGCTTTCATTAGGTTTTGGTAGGTAGGTAATAACTGACTGCTTCTAAATCTTGATTCAGAAATTCTTCCTCACTTTCCCTCAGATAAGTTCTGCTCAATGTATCTGCAATACAATCTCACTTTCTCATTTATGTACCATTTGTAAGTCATACTCCACAGCATTATTTGAAGATGTAATGTCTGTTTGTGTAGTGGCTTCTTAAAATACTCTGTTATGGTGTATGAGCCATTTACACAGGGAACTGCCCCCCTTGCACATATTGTTAAAACTCCACAAAATGGGAGTGCCTATCATGGGGGAAGTGTACATGCTGGGCACCTTTCTAGAGGAGCTCTGGTGGAGGTCAGAGTTTAAAGTGAAGACACCAGTCTAGCAGGGGTGGAAGGACAGAGCTTTGACTGACCTAAGTGCCTGGGGTCAGGTGTGTGCTCAAAGTTACTACTCTCTTGCCGTCCCTGCTCACAAAAGATGACTTCAGCAACAAGGGAAAGATGTTAGGGAAAAAGAACAATCCCGCACTCTTCAGGATGACAGCATTAATCCTGGTAGCTTGACACTCACCTCCAGGCATGAGCAAAGGCAAAGTAAAGAAGCCGGTACCCTTGACCTGGAGGAATGAACCAAATGAGCATATAGGGAGAGAAGGCTTGATGGTCAGAAGGGAATGCTGGACCAAAAATAATACTACAGGTAGACGCTCTTGTTGTGATTATCTCGTGTTTGTGCTTCAGTCAATTCCCTGGAGTCATAGACAATTTGTTGTCTCTCTTGTAGCAATAATGTTCCCATATTAAACTGACTAGCATCCATTTGCAACATAACTGGTTTAGTGACATCACAATAATGAAGAGTTGGAGATCCTGTCATAAGTTTCTTTTGCCATTGTGAACCTTTTCTTTTTTTCCTGATCAGATACCATTCTACATTCTTTTTAGGGAGTATCAGAGGCACAGACACTTTTGAAAGGATAGGAATGCAATTGGGCAAATATTGAACAGTGAACAGAAATCCTAGCCATATTTGTTTGTCTCACTGTTTTTTTCATATGGACTACTGCTCTTCCATCTCTGGATTAGGCTAAACATCCTTATGCATCAAGATATGTATCTTCTACTTGATTCTAGTCACACATTTCTATAACTTGCCTTTGTTCATTTTGACATTATTTACTGTCATGTTTTCTTGTAACTTTCTCACCCTTTCATCAAGGTTTTTTTTTTTTTAGCAAACTGAAGCCCCAACAATTTCTATGTATTGTTTGAGTAACCTACTTCAGCACAGAAGTTGCTTGGGTGATCTCAGTACTGCGCATGTGCAAACTGATTTGACTCTCATTGAAGAAGAAGGCATACCATCTCGCTTGCTTTATTGATATTTGCATTATATGACCAGTGTCTGCATTCTCTGCCTTTTACTGCTCTGTATGGATGATTGTTATCTTTATCCACTCAAAGCATACCTTCTCCATTTTTATAATTCCTTTTTGATATTTAGCTGCTCTGTACTGTACATGTCCTTTCTTTTCCTTAGTCCATCCTGTCAATGCACAGTACAGTTAGCATTCTTTTGAATTCAAACTGAAGCCACAGGAGTTTTTGAAATAATCCAGTACCGGATTAAATACTAGGAGTACTTAGATTACTGATCCTTGTATTTTACCATTAGTGTTGTTTGTTGTTTCTGTCTTTTATTCTACCTCACAGACTGCTATTGTTAGTGCATAGTATCATAGCTGCTGCATAGAGACTATGGGCCAGATTCAGGAAGGCTTACACGGAGTTCAAGAGTAGTGTAAGCCTCCGTGTAAGCCTCCTGATTCAGGAACAGCCCAAATCTCCGTGTAAGAGACAGCTAACATGTCTCTTATACGGACTGGGCGTGGAAATGCTCAATACCTCATTTGCAGCTCAAAGATATGCAAATGAGGTATCTGAGCGATCCACGAAGCAGAAACCAGTCCGTGTAACAAACGTGTTAGCTGCAGAAATGTACTCAGCTGACAACTGAGTACATTTCTGTAAAATTAAAAACGGAGCTATGTCAGCTCCAAATAAAGGGTGCATATGTTTCATTAAGCATGCCAATGGCCAAATATGTGGCCATTGGCATGAAAAAGTGTTGCAAAAATAAGTTATATAACTTTTTTTTTTTTCCACGGGATTTTTGTGTTTAACTGCAGCGCACACCCGCGCAAACGGGGTGCGCTACCTAAAACTAAAAACCGAAGCTTATAAGCCCACAATTGTGGGATTTATGTAGTACATTGAATGTCAATGGAGGGACTTGCAGACCAAAAACAATATGGCCTCCGTGTAGTGGTTGTCAAGGGGGGGAAGCTCCGTGTAAGACATGTAACTAGTCATTACTAGGCAATCCTATGTAAATGAGGGTTACAATACTGAATCACACTGCCACATAGGTAATGAGCACTTTCTGAGTAGTGTAAGAGTTAGAGACGGGGGAGGAACAGAGTAAGAGGTAGGTGACATCATGGGGGGGAATGATAGCAATAAATGTACCAGATTGGAGGGCAATGTAAGGCAACAGATGACAGACAGACATCAGGGAGGGAGGTGTGTCCCAACAGAACACTAGGAAAGTGAAGAAATTGAGGGTATATGCTATCCCTACACTCAAAGTTTCTTGAAATACGTGCATGCGCGCGTGTAAGGCAGGTTCAACATGTGGGAGCGTGTTGCAAACCGTTTACAACGGTTTGTGCGGGCGTGCACGTGTGTAAGGCAGTGTGCGCGCGTTTTAGCATGAATCAGCCTAGTTCACACCGTGTAAGGATGTGTGCGCGCGTGTAACACCGTGTAGGGATGTGTGCGTGTGTTTAAGTGACTGTGAGCGTGTTTAAGCTGGTGTGCACATTGCTCCCCCTCAGGAAACAGAAAGGAAACAGGAAACAACTAAAATCCAGGGAAACTGCCAGAAGATACTACTGGAGTTAATTGGTGGAAACAATTAGAAGCAGGCAATTACACAGGCAGACTAGAAGCCCAACCCAGCACTTAAAACACTGCAAAGAGCAGTGCAGGCTGTTTCTCACAACAGATACTGACAGAAACTAAGCTATCAGAATTGAAAACTGAAAAAAGCTGAACTCAGAGCAGAAATGCTAGGGGCTGCCATAGCTATTATACTCAGGCATAGGCGAATTGCTGAGGGTGGTGACAATGCAGATGCTGACAGACAACCCAGAGTGAGGAGAAGGAGAAGAGTATACAGGCCCAGGGTCACCTACCATGGGTTACATGAGCTGGAGATAGTAGAGCGCTATAGAGTGGACAGAGAGCTCCTGCAGCAGATTGTTGAGCTGTGCAGGCCACGCCTCACATACAGAACCAACAGAGGGGAACCCATCCCAGTGGAAACCAAGGTATGTGTTGGCCTAAGAATACTAGCAACAGGTACATTCCAGAGACCAACTGGCGATATGATGGGGATATCACAGGCATCAGCCTCCAGGGTACTACACCAGTTCCTGGATGCCATGTCAGCACATGTCGATGATCATGTATATTTCCCCAATGCCCGTGAGGTATTGGCCAGCAATATGCGTCTCTTCCAGCAAATAGCAGAATACCCTGAGGTACTGGGTGCTATAGACTGCACGCACATACGCATCAAAGCACCAGCAGGAGAGCAGGGTAGAGCCTACATTAACCTCAAGGGATACCCCTCCATCAACTGCCAGGTCGTGTGTGATGCCCAGGGCATAATAATGAATGTGTGTGCTGGCTGCCCTGGGAGCTACCATGATTCCCATATCTGGCATCTGACGCAGCTGTACCAATCATTTGCCAATGGGGACTTCCCACACAGACACCTAGTGGGGGATGCAGGTTATGCACTTGAGCCGTGGCTGATGACACCCATCAGAAATGCACACACACCTGAACAGGAACGCCATAATGAGGCACACGCACAAACATGTAATATCATAGAGCGTGTGTTTGGGCTGCTCAAGTCACGGTTCCGGTGTCTGGACACATCTGGTGGAGCCTTGCAGTACACACCAACTACATGTACCCAAATGATCATGATATGTGCTATGCTACATAATATGATCCTGCGGAAACAGCTGCAGCAGGACCAGCACAGGGCTGGGCCAAACATCCCCCCACCATTGCCAAGGCCACCACAGGCAGGGGGTGACTCGGAGGAGGAACAACCTGACCTTGTCCCAGTAGGCAGAAGGAGGCATGCCCAGTATGCCCTGGCCTTGGCAAAGAGGCAACGCATAGCACATACACTTGGTCAGTAGGAACACTGGGAATGATACCCGCTCTGACTCACTCATACAGTAACAAGGATGCCTAACATGACACAACCTGCTGCCAAACATGTACAGGGAGTGTAGTATGTGTATCCGACAGAGGTGGCCCTGCAGCACCACCTGAGGCATGAATGCCATGTGTTAAGTAATGTAATATCATGTACCACATGCACACCTGAGGACCCCAACTAACATCCACCCTCAAGAATCATAAACCACAAAAACACAAACCCACCTCATGGGTACCACAAGGGATAGGAACCTAGATGTAATGCTACCCAATGCCAGAAGTATAAACATCAAGATGTGTGCAGTGTAAACACACACAGTATAGAGAATGTAGATATCAGTGCTGTAATAGAAAACAGGGTCAAAGCCCACATCAGCACCCTGACACTACCAGGTCACACGTCATACAGTGATGTACATGTGCAAAAACATGGAACAAGATACAAAATGAGGGTGACTAGCAATAAATAGCATGGATAACTACACACCCATGTTTGTACCACAACAAGAAGCAACATGGAATAGCCATGGTCAAAAACCAATGGCTAAAACTCACTACTACTATATAGCTTGCTGCAGACCACTGTCCTAATAGCAGGAACTGCCCCAGGCCTATGTGCATAGGTTCATAGGTTCATACTAGGCTATCTGCCCTAGGGCATTAATAAGCCTAGCCCAGAGTTTTGTGGCTTCTGCCACCCCTTCAAGTTGATGGATAATATGCCCATTATTTTGCTGTGCCTCTGTCAAGCAGTGATACTGAGGTTATCCCTGGGGTATACCTGCAATCTCCCATCCATTGGTCAAGATCTCACTTGAACGAAGCCAGTGAGGTGCTCAGCCTCACATGTACCAGGATGTTGTTCCACAGCATAGGGACTCTCTGGGTGATGAATCTGTCCCTCCAGCACATCCTAATAATATCTGTGTTGAGGTTTAGGTCTCCTGCCCTTGTAGTTCTGATGGATGTAGAGGTCTTGAGGTGAAGCATGTTCAATAATTCTGGGTTGGACATAGCCTTGTATGTCAGGCACAGGTCACCTCTGAGCAGACGGTAAGTGACTGAATACAGCTGGAATCCCTTCAGTCGGGCAGCATAAGAAATATGTTTGAGACCCTTTCACCTCCTGTTGAGGAATTTGTGGGCCCATCCAATTGCCGCGGGTGTTGGGTCAGATACATTCTGAATGGGGCATTGTATGCAATCATTGGTCTGATGAGTGATGAGTACAGGGGAACAATGACCTCCCTTGATCTAGATGTGAATCCCTGCATGATGAGGTTGCCAATGTAGAAGGCCTTCCAAACTACCCTGGCAATGTGAGTGTCAAACAAAAGGTTACTGTCAACCTGGGTGCCCAGGTCCCTGATAACCTGCTCTGTGCTTAGAGGATTGCCACCTAGATGGGAAGTAGTGGTAACCTTGTTCTTCCTGAAGGGTATGGCTATGCATTGTTTAGTGTTTAATGTACGGTCATGGCTGTGGCACCAGTTATCCGTGTCTATGAGACCCTTCTGAAGGATGTCTGTGTCAGATGGGTTTCCAACTATGCTTCCCAGTTTGCAGTCATCGTCAAACTTTGTCAGCCATAATCCTCCTGTGTTTGCTCATACTTCTGAAAAGTAGATGCTGAACAAATGTGGGCCCAGGATTGAGCCCTGTGGGACACCACCTGTGACAGCTCTGGAGTGTGACATGGCACCAGCAACTTCGACCCTGTGTGTTCCGTCACTTAGCTAGTTTGCAACCCATGCTGTGATGTATGAGTTCACAATTAAGCTGGTGATGTTTTCAATGATACCTGAGTGGGGTATTGTGTCGAAAGCCTTTGCCAGGTCAAGGTAGGCTGTGTGGACTGCCCTGCCCACGTCAATGGCCTGGGTGACTGTTTTGAAAAAGTCAACCAAGTTTAAAAGGCATGATCTGCCCTTGACAAAGCCAAACTGGATTGTATCCAATGTCTGCAAGTCCCCTATGTCTTCATTTATAATTCCCATTATGATCCTCTCCATAGCTTAGCAGAACAGGCTTGTCAAGCTGATGGGATGGTAGTTTTCGGGGTTGGTGGAGGCACCTCCTTTGTGAAGTGGGTCCACCATTGCCGTATGCCACTCCTTGGGCACATATCCTGAGGTGAGGCTAAGATTAAACAGCTGCCCTAACTGCGGGTGTAATTACTCATTGAGTTCATGGAGCACACAACTGGGGACACCATCTGGTCCCATGGATAAAGTGTTTTCTGCCTTGGATAGAGCAGTTCCCACCCCAGCATTGGAGATGTTTGGGGGGCTACAATCCTCTGGTGTAGATACCCCTCCAGTTGGGGAGGAATCTGCAATGAACCTGTCAGCCAGTATGTTGGCAATGTCTGTAGGTGCAGTGATATCTACATCATTCCGAATTAATTCTGAGCATATCTGGGAGTTCCCTCCCAGGTTTCAAACATAGGCAAAAAAGGCCTCATGATTGTCCCTTGAGTCCTGAGTGGGTATACTCTCAAAACTTGCCTCGGATGATTGTATGGGGGAACCCAGTGTTTTACTCACAATGAGCAGGGGTGTCTTCCCTCCTACGGATTATGCTCTATCTTGTAGTAGCTCCTTCCTTGTGTTGTAGAGCTTGTTTATGGCTAGGGTCCACCAGACTGGATGCTTGCCTGTGGTACAAAGAGTCTTTGTTTTGTTTTGGATTGCCTGATCCATGCAGTCCTGGAGGTGCTGGTAGAAGGCATTTGTAAGTGATACAGTGGCTTGGGTAATGGTGTCCGCTGGCTTGGGGGCCTTGAAAGAGACCACACCAGTCCTTAGAAATGTGAAGTCGGCATTTGAGAAGGTCTTCACTGTTTGTTTTTCCATCTGGGGTGTGGGTGGGATGTGGACTCCCACTGAGAGTAGTCCATGATCTGATCTCACCAATGATGGGTATACTGCTGGTGTTGAACAGTGTGACCCCATGTTCGTGATGATGAGTTCTAGTATGTTGCCTCCACTTGAGGGGATTGGGACCAGTTGTTCCATGGCATTTCAGTGTATGAACTCATGGAACCTTTGTGTTAGAGTGTTGTGGCATGATTAGTGATCCCAGTCTATATGTGGATAGTTGGAATCACCCAGTAGGATGGTGTTTGGAGATAAATTTATCCCCTTCAGTGTTTGCAGGATAGCTGTGTGAGGTACCTGAGTTTGAGAGGGTGGCATGTAACATGTTACAAACTGCAGAGCAGTCTTGCCTATGGTCACTGGCACCTGGATGGTCTCCGATGCATCGTGTGTTGCCACCAACAATGAGGTGAGGGTGTCCTTGATGAATATGGACACCCACCATCCTTCTTGGTGTTGTCCGGATGCTGGTACCAGAATGCATGATATGAGGTAACACCTGATAGTGCCGGGGTGCTGTCAGAAGCTGTGAACCAGGTTTCAGGCACAGCACAGACATCAATGTGCTACATACTGAGAAGGGCATAGAGTGTGTGCAGCTTGAGGTTGAGACCTCTGGCATTGAGCAGCAGTACCCTTAGTGTCCTTCCTTTACTGTGTTCTAGGGTGGTAGGTGTAGTATCTGAATCTTGCATAAAAAAGGCATAATGGGGGTGACAAGAGCATCATCTGAAATCCGGAAGCCCAGGGGTGACAGGTGCAAGCCGTCCCTTGCAAATCACCGTGGCCTGTCCAGCATGTCGTCCCAGGCAGACAGACATTGGACCCCCTTTGAATGACACCATAGTCTAAGCAAAATAATACAGCTGATCATCTTGTCTCTGTTTATGTGGCTTCATACTTGGTGAAGGTAGGATACTGCTGAAGGTCAGGGTCATACCTGCCTGGCCTACATAATCAGAGGGATCCTCTATGTCTCTTTCCATGTAGTCCAGGGAGGTACATCTCAGGTCGTTCACACCAGCATGGATAATGACTGGGTCAGACCTGTACTTGCAGTTGAGTGACCTGAGTGCTTGCATTATGTGGTGGATTCCAGTGCCCGATAGGCAGCTTACTGTGACCTCCTCCGTACCCGATCTGGTGAGCGGGACGTCAGTGTGTCTGACTATGGAGTAACCATAGACAAGTGTGTCTGGCATTGTTTTTGGCCTTAAGGGCTGTGACTGTTTGGCACACTGACTCTGTGGTCAATGTGTTGCATGTGCTGTGCCCTGTGGAGGCAATTGTGTGAGTGTCTGCTGTGGTGGCCACTGCCATTCCGGTAGAATCCTGATCAGAGCCTCCGAGAGTGTCTCTGTGTGTCTATGTGTATGCTGTTAAGTTGTGATAGTGCCATGTGAGACTGGATTTGTGATGTGTGTGTGGTTACCTTCACCTTCTCTCTGGTCTTGCTAGTCCTATGTTGAGAGAGCTCAGCCTCCACTTTGGCTATATAGTTGCATCTCTCACATGTATGTGTGTTTTATGGCAGAAGAAGAGGGTTGTCAGTGTACATGAGGCAAGTGTAACATTGCCTCAATATTCCCAGGTTCACCAGCTGAGCAGGAGAGGACACTAGCAACTGATCTCTAGACATGCTAGAAGGAATAGACAAAACAATGTTGGAATACAGGGAGATATCAAGCCCCCCAAACCACATCATACTGTTTGATTGACAATAGCTACACATACACCGGTATTTCATAGTGTCATAGTCTACTACTAGCCTATCTGCCCTAGTGCATGTATAAGCCTAGCCATAGTGATGTGGCTATTGCCACCCCTTATACTGGTAATAAGTGTACAGAATAGATTCTGATGATTGTGCCTCTGACTTAGTAGTGACACAGTATGACCCCCTTACGTAATTGAATAACATGACTGTGCCTCTGTCTGGTCTGTGCCTCCGTCTCAAATGCAGTTGTCCAGATGTCTCCTGAAGAGAGTCAGTGAGGGACTCTGTCAAACATGGACTGGGATACTCTGCTAGAGTGTGAGATGCCTCTGAGTTATGACTCTGTCCCTCCAGCATGTCCTATACATGTATGTGCTAAGGTTCAAATCCTCAGCTCTCATGGCTCTGGTGGATTTGGATTGCTTGCAGTGGAGCATGTCCACCAAATCCTGATTGGACATGGTCTTGTATGTCAGGCATAGGACACCTGTAATGTATGCGGTATGACACTGAACAAAGCTGGATTTCCTCTATTCTGGAAGCATCTGACATGTGTTGAAGAACCCTGATCTTCATGGTAGGTACCTTTGGGGTGTCTCCAGCTGTTGCAATTGCTGGGTGAGGTACATACCATATGGGGCTTTGTATTCAATCATGGGCATGATAAGGGAGAAGGATAGTGGAACAATGACCTCCTATGATCTTGATGGAAAACCCTCCATGATAAGGTGGGCAAGATAGAAAGTCTTCCTAACCACTTTGGCAACAGGGGTGTCAAAAGAGATGTCACTATCTACATGTGTCCCCAGGTGTCTGATTTGTTGTCTGTGCTCAGTGGGTTGCTGTCTATGTATTGATCTGTGGGTACTTTGTTCCTCCCAAAGGGGATGAATACACATCAGTTGCATTCAGTTTCAGGCCATGTGTCTGGCACCAGCTATCCACCTTTGTGATGGCATTCTGTAGTATTTGTGTGCCAGCTGATGTATTCAGTATAGTGCCTAGGTTGCAGTCATCTGCAAACTTTGTCAGCCACAACCCCCCTATGTTTGCTTTCACATCTGAAAAGTAAATACCAATTAAGAGGGGTCCCAGGACACATCCTTGTGGGACACCACCTGTGACTGGCTTCGAATCTGACAAGGCACCCACAATGTTGACTTTATGGGTTCTGTTTCTTAGCCATTTTGCAACCTATCCTGCGACATATGCCATTATATGTCAGCTGTTGAGCTTGGCTATGATGCCTGAGTGTGGTATTGTGTCACAGGCCTTAGCCAAGTGCAGGTAGGCTGTGTGGACTGCGTAGCCCTCATCGATGGCCCTACTGACAGTTTCATAGTAGTCAACTAGGTGCAAAAGGCAGGATCTGCCCTGTACAAAGCTGAACTGGGTGGGATCAAGGGTCTGTAGGTCAGCAATGTCTCTGTTTAAGAGCTCCATAATGACTCTTTCCATAGCTTTGTAGACAAGGCTGGTTAAGCTTGTGTGGTGGTAGTTGCCATGGTCTGTGGAGGCATCTCCTCTGTGGAGTGGGACCACTGTTGCCGTACGCCACTGTTCAGGTACATATCCTGTAGCAAGACTAAGGTTAAATAGCAGTTGTATCAACGGGCCCAGCCCCTTCTGGAGTTCACATAGCATGCAACTGGAGATACCAGCAGGTCCCATGGATGCTGTGTACTTGTCTTTGCTGAGTGTGGCTCTCACATGGACATCCAAGATGACAGTGAGGTTACATACAGCAGTGATAACTATCTTCTTTGGGGGTGAGGGAGGGTAAATCGCACTGAAGCTGTCCGCCGGAATGTTGCCAATATCTGTCAGGTCACTGGAATATATGTTGTTGTGTACCAACTCTGAGCATATTCGAGGGTTCACAACCAGGTGTCTGACATAACTGAAGAAATCAGTGTGGTTACCTTCATTGTCTTTGGTGATTTATGTCCCCAAGTTGACCTTGCATGTCTTTATGAGATAATGTAGCTTTCTACTAGTGCTGATCACAGCTGTCTTCCCTTTTGGAGATGTAGCTCTGTCTTGCATTAGTAACCGTCATCTGTCATACAGTCTGTTTATGGCTGGGGTCCAACAGACAGGACACTTTCCCTTTGCGGAGATGGTCCTGTTTTTATTTGTGATTGCATGGTCCATGCTGTCTGACATCTAGCTAAGGGGAGGTCATTGTGGTTCTGCAGTTATCTTTCATCAGCATTAGAAATGACCACAACAACCCCTGTGGGGTGTACCTCATGCAGACACATCCAGCACCTGTAAAGTCCACAGCAGTACCTCACCAGGAGTATGACAGAGCTGGAACACATGTAATGTGTAGTCTGATTACACAGAGTGCAGCTCCACACACTGCCACGCTGTCCACCCAGATGCAAGCTGTGCCTGATGTAGAAAGCCATGTCCAAGCTGGAATCAATGCACATGCTGCACCTTGTACAATCTGAATGGCAGGGAGCTATGCACATGAGGGACCTGAACCCCAGCACTGACATATATAGGACAGGCTGTACTGCATTATCCAAAACACAGAAGCCACCCCCACACATGAGTAAACTACCAGTACAGGTTGTCCGTAGAGACACTCGTTGAGTCCCCTCAACAGGAATCCTAATGAGTGCATGGGAGATGGGAGGTTAACCCTGGGTATCAATGTTATGTCACAGGTAGACAGAGGCACAGTATACTAAACAAGACATATGTCATGGCAAACATCACTTACAATGTGTTGATGGACAAACACACTCTCCGACTAGCATTAGAAATGGCCTAGGGCACATCGGTAGTGTTCGCCAATGTACACCCATGTTGTGGAATACACTACCGATGTTGGATGAAGCTGTTGTAAGTAGTTCACATCTGAACATAATGCAACATGGTCAGATAGGTTCATAGGTACATAGGTTTATACTAGGCTATCTTCCCTAAGGCAGGTATAAGCCTAGCACAGAGTTCATTGGCATACACCACCCCTTATATGGAAACAGTACTGTGCCCATTATTGTGTCATGCCTCTCTCCAGCAGTGACACCATGACGATCCCCGGGTTAAACGTATGACCTTCCATCCACAGGTCAAGATACCTCTTGAACACAGCCAGCAAGGTGCTCTGCCTCACATGGACCGGGATTGTATTACACAGCATAGGGAGTCTCTGGGTGATAACTTCATCCCTCCAACATGTCCAACATACAACCCTGCTAAGGTGTAAGTCACCTGCACTAGTGGTTCAGGTGGATCTGCCGATTCTGAGTTGGAGCATGTCCATTAATCCCTGTTTGGACATGGCCTCGCATGTCAGGCACATGTCACCTCTAAGCAGACGGTATGTGAGTGAATAGAGTGGGAGTGTCTTCAATCTGGCAGCATATGACAGCTGTTGGGGTTCCTTGATCCTTTAGGTGGGGGACATTCAGGGTGTCTGCAATTGCTGCAGATGTTGGGTGACATACAGCCAGAATAGGGCATTTGACTTGATCACCGGTCTGATAAGTGAAGAGTACAGGGGAACAATGACCCACTAGATCTGGATGTGAATCCCATCCTGAGCAGGTGGGCAATGTAGAAGGTCTTTCTAGCCACTTTAGCAATGTGCGTCTCAGAAGAACGGCGACTGTCAACCTGGGTCCCCAGGTCCATGATAACCTCCTCTGTGCTTAGAGGATTGCCACCTATATGGTAGCTTGGGGTCACCTTGCTTTTCCTGAAGGGTATGTCTACACATGTTGTGCACTTTGACTTCAGGCCATGGCCCTGGCACCAGCTATCAGTTACTGTGAGTCCCTTCTGAAGGATATCCGTGTGTGATGCACTGTCCACCATGGTGCCCAGTGTGCAGTCATCTGCAAACATTGTCAGCCAAAGTCCTCCCATGTTGGCCTGTACTTCTGGGAAGTACATGACAAACAATGGGGCCAAGGACTGAGCCCTGTGTGACACCACCTGTGACCAGCCTGGAGTCTAACATAGTGCCAGCAACTCTAACCCTGTGGGTCCCGTCCTTAAGCCAGTTTGCAACCCATCTTGTGACATATGGGTTTACATTTCAGTTGTTAGGGTTTTCCACAATACCTGAGTGGGGTATTGTGTTGAAAGTGTTTGCAAGGCCAAGGTAGGCTGTATGGACTGCCTTTCCCCAACAATGGCCTAAGTGACCAATTTGAAGATGTCAACCCAGTACAAAAGGCATGATCTGCCCCTGACCAAGCCAAAATGGGATGGGTACAATGTCTGCATGTCCCCTATATCTTTGTTTATGAGCTCAATTATGATCCTCTCCATAGATTTGCAGACTACACTTGTTAAGCTTATGGGGCAGTAATTACCAGGGTCTGTAGAGGCACTGCCTTTGTGCAGATGTGCACAACTGGACCCTAACCAGGCTGTTGTGCACACTATGGAAATGTAAAGGTGATAGGACTAAAGCCCAGGATACTGACCACCACAGTGAAAGTACTGAAACACTACACTATACAGTGCTACAGTGTTAGGTCAGTATGAACGGATGTTGACAATTGTGTGCAAAGTATCCCATGCAAAACCTGCAGGCACAGTATACTCCCTGTTTTGTTCACACAAAAAGCATTCGGACAGTAACTACGCAACATGGCACAGAACACACAACCATAAACTGGAGGTATTTGTTGAAGGTCACACTCATCCACAAATGTGATGGGCTGCAGAGTTCAACATATGTAAAGCCCACACTGGGCATGCTCACACACTTAGATAAATGAGACATCTTTCACACAACATGCCATGGGAAGGCTGAACTGGGCAAGCTCACACACTTAGTCCAAATGTTACTCCTAGCAACTGTGAAAACACACCAGAGGATGCTCATTCCCCTTTCTAGACACTGATCATGTAAGCACCCTATAAGTATATTGGAGAAAAGAAACCTCGTAGTAATCCGAATAGCGCGCTCTGCTAATGCGTCCGTCTGTAGTGTCACAGTATAGTCAGGTAGGGGTTTGAATCCAGCAGGTGGCAAGTGTGTGTGAAGGGGATAGGTGTGTGTGTATGAAAAAAACATCCCTTTTGGCAACTGGGAAAATACACCACAGGATGATCATTCCACTTTCTAAACTCTGATGATGTCAGCACCCTATAAGTATATCAGGGGAAAGGAAACCTCCCAGTAATCCGAATAGCACGCTCTGCTAATGCGTCCGTTTCTAGTGTCATAACATAGTTAGGTAGGGCTTTGAATCCAGCAGGTGGCAAGTGTGTGTGAAGGGGGGTAAATGTGTGTGTATGAAAGAAACATCCCTTTTGGCAACTGGGAAAATTCACCACAGGATGATCATTCCACTTTCTAAACTCTGATGATGTCAGCACCCTATAAGTTTATCAGGGGAAAGGAAACCTCCCAGTAATCCAAATAGCGTGCTCCGCTAATGCGTCCGTCTCTAATATCATAACATAGTAAGGTAGGGGTTTGAATGCAGCAGGTGGCAAGTGTGTGTGAAGGAGGGTAAGTGTGTGTATATGAAAGAAACATCCCTTCTGGCAATTGGGAAAATACACCACAGGATGATCATTCCACTTTCTAAACTCTGATGATGTCAGCACCCTATAAGTATATCAGGGGAAAGGAAACCTCCCAGTAATCCGAATAGCGCGCTCTGCTAATGTGTCTGTCTCTAGTGTCATAACATAGTTAGGTAGGGCTTTGAATCCAGCAGGTGGCAAGTGTGTGTGAAGGAGGGTAAGTGTGTATGAAAGAAACATCCCTTTTGGCAACTGGGAAAACACACCACAGGATGATCATTCCACTTTCTAAACTCTGATGATGTCAGCACCCTATAAGTATATCAGGGGAAAGGAAACCTCCCAGTAATCCGAATAGCATGCTCCGCTAATGCGTTCGTCTCTAGTGTCATACCATAGTTAGGTAGGGATTTGAATCCAGCAGGTGGCAAGTGTGTGTGAAGGGGGGTAAGTGTGTATGAAAGAAACATCCCTTTTGGCAACTGGGAAAACACACCACAGGATGATCATTCCACTTTCTAAACTCTGATGATGTCAGCACCCTATAAGTATATCAGGGGAAAGGAAAACTCCCAGTAATGCGAATAGCACGCTGTGCTAATGCGTCCATCTAGTGTCATAACCTAGTTAGGTAGAGGTTTGAATCCAGCTGGTGGCAAGTGTGTGTGAAGGGGTGTAAGTGTGTATGAAAGAAACATCCCTTTTGGAAACTGGGAAAATACACCACAGGATGATCATTCCACTTTCTAAACTCTGATAATGTCAGCACCCTATAAGTATATCAGGGGAAAGAAAACCTCCCTGTAATCTGAATAGCGCGCTCTGCTAATGCGTCCGTTTCTAGTATCATAATACAGTTAGGTAGGAGTTTGAATCCAGCAGGTGGCAAGTGTGTGTGAAGGGGGGTAAGTGTGTGTGCATGAAAAAAACATCCCTTTTGGCAACTGGGAAAATACACCACAGGATGATCATTCCACTTTCTAAACTCTGATGATGTCAGCACCCTATAAGTATATCAGGGGATAGGAAACGTCCCAGTAATACGAATAGCGCGCTGTGCTAATGCATCCGTCTCTAGTGTCATAACCTAATTAGATAGGGGTTTGAATCCAGCAGGTGGCAAGTGTGTGTAAAGGGGGGTAAGTGTGTGTGTATGAAAGAAACATCCCTTTTGGCAACTGGGAAAACACACCACAGGATGCACATACCCCTTTCTAAACGATATCACAATTATGTATGGCTTTTGATTACAGACATGCCACGTGTGTTTTGCACACACAGAATGCCCATGTGTGCGGGTTGTCACTCACAATAATGCAAGACATTGATTAAACCAGTTATGGCAATGCACACATGATGTATGTGTGTACCAAATACACATATGTACCTGTGACCTTCAATAGTTACCATGTGTGATGCCTGCCACATGTGAATACATGGTATTTGCACAGAGTAACATTATGACCGTGGTCTTCTGTGCAGGTGCACCATGTGGGATGTGTACATACAGTGTGAGATGTAGATGCTATCAGCCTAGTAGTGAGGGATGCACACCTGGTCTGGGGCATATAGTCTACATGTTGTTGATGTACAGGAGCTGCATGTTTTCACCTGTTGTGGGAGTGGTAAGACAGTATTCCATAGCAATGCAGTGACTGCATGCTAAGAACCATTCAGCTAGGGTTTTGTAGCTACACGAAGTCATTAGCATTCAGTAATTTGTCAGAATCCCTGGTGAGGGTCTGATGCCAACCAAGGTCAGGGGTCTACCAGCCTCTGTCACTTGCTCAGTGATCCCTTCCATGTTCCCTATCATGTATCCCAGTGAGGGACATCCCACATCAGCTGTGGTGGCATGAACAATGACTGAGTCATATGTGTCCATGCATCTAACTGACTTGTATGTTTGTGTTATGTGGTGAACCATAGTGCCCCATGAGCATATCACTGTGACCTACACCTTTTCCAGCCTGGTGAGCATTGTCTCACTGTACTGGACAATAAAAGTACCTAACACAACTGCGGCAGTAGTGTTGTATAGCTGTACAGACTGTGCTTGTTTGACACACAGGATTTGTGTGCTATGTGTTATGCATGCTGTGTGCAGGCCTAATGTATGCCTGTGTGCCAGCTGCAGAGATGTCTGCCAGTCATGCAGGATGCTATCCTTAGGCATCACAACTGACCTGTTGTGTTTCCATGCTTGTATTGCTGTCCGTGTAGGTCCACATAGATTGGTATTGCTGTCACTGTAGTATTTCATGCCACCAGACAGGTTATACCAGTACTGGGTTCAGAGTGCTTAGTCCACAGTTTGGCCATGTGTTTCCATCTCATACATGTGATGTACATCCATGGGTAGAGGATAGGGTTGACTGTGTACATGTGGCAGCTGTGACATTACTACATGACACACATATTCCACAACTGTACCATAGAGGTGACTGACAACTGACCTTTGCACATGCTCCCATAGTATTGAGATTACATTGGTGATTAACAGCACATAGGGACAATGGTGATAAAGATACATAGGTCCATAGGTTCATACAGGGATGTCTGCCCAGGGCATGTATCCACCTAGCCAGAATGTGTGTGCCTTTCAACATGCATTGTGAATCTGTCTTGCTATGCCCTTTTCCAAGGTTAGTATACTGTGCCTCTGTCTCACAGTGACACATAAGTGATACCCAGGGTAACCCTACAATGTCACATCCTGTCATTAATATCACTCTTGAAGATAGTCACTGAGTCAGTCTGCCTAACCTCTATTGGGATAATATTCCAGAATGAAGGGAGCCTCTGAGTTGTGAATGTGCCCCTCCAGCATGTCCTGTGTATATCACTCCTGAGGTTCAAGTATTTCCAGTGTGTATCCTGGTGAGATCTGGATATTCTGAGATGCAGCATGGCCATTAACTGAGGGTATGACCTGGCCTTCTATGTCAGGCACAGATTGCCTATGAAGAGGCAGTATGTCACTGAGTAGAGCTGCTGTTACTTTAACCAGTCAGTATGTGGCATCTGTTTGAGCCCTTTGATCCCCTTGTCGAGGTACATATGTGGTATCTCCAGTTGCTGCAGGTGTCTGGTAAGGTGCATGCCGAGAGGTTCATCATAGTCAATTATGGGCATGATGAGGGATGAGTAAAGGGGCACAATGTCCACCCCTGATCTACATGTGGATCCCATGATGATGTGGCCCATATAACATACTTACCTAACCACTTTGTCCATGTTGTTGTCAAATGGTAGAATGCTATCAACCTGTGTACCCCAAGGTCCATAATTCCTTCGTCTGCACTTAATGGATTAACACATATGTGGTACGTTGTGGTCACTCTGTGTTTGACAAAGGGATGACTATACGCTTTCTGTCATTCACGTTGAGGCCATGGCTGTGGCACAAGTCGTGTGTTTCAAGAGTCCCTTTGGAGGGTGCGTGTGTTAGCTGGTGAGTTGATTATGGTGTCGGTTTGCAGTCACCTGCGACTTGCTGTGCCACAGTACTTCCATGTTGGCCTGTACCTATGATAAATATATAATGAAGATGACAGCTCCCAGGGCTGTGCCTTGTGGGACACCACTTGTACCAGGTTGGAGGCTGACATGGCTCCAGCAATTCTACCATGTGTGTTCTGCCCTTGAGCCACTGTGCAATACCCATAGTGACATAGGGGTTAATATGTACACTGGTGAGCTTCCCTAGAATGCACAACTGGGGTATTGTATCCAAGGCTTATGCAAGGTTCAGGTAGGCTGTGTACACCTCCTTCCCCTTGACAGTGGCCTTGGTGACTGTTTCAAAGAAATCAAACTGGTTGGATTGGCAGGATTTGCCATTGACAAAGCCAAACTGTGTATGGTGACATGTCTGTACGTCCACAATATCTAGATATGTGAGGTTCATGATGATCCTTGCCATAGCTTTGCAGACAAAGCTAGTCAGACATATGGGTCGAGTAGTGTCCAGGATCCGTGAAGGCACCACCTGAATGTTGAGGGACCACTGTTGCTGTATGCCACTCTCTGGCCACATACCGTGTATTAAGGCTGGGATTGAACAGTGGTGTTATATCTGGGTGTAGCTCTTCTAATGCTTCATGTAGGACACAGCCTGGGACACTGTCTGGTCCCATTGATGCAGTGTTTATTGCTTTGGGAAGGGCATCTCTTACCTGAGCATCTGTGATGTCAGGGGGGGCAGCACTGTGCCACGAGACATATGTGCCCTTTTGGTGTGGTGGGGGGAGAAGGCAGCATTGAACCTGCCCACTAGGATGATGGCAATGTCTGCATGTTTTGTATTTTGTGTGACATCTTGGATTACCTCTGAGCATATCTGGGTAGTACCACCCAGGTTACTAACATAACTACAGGCAGCCTTGTGATTATCCTCAGTGGCTTGTGGAACCCTCTCTCAAAGATGGCCTTAGACAATCATATGGGTGCCTTTAGTTGTCTTCCAATACTCATCAGTGGTGCCTTCACATTTTGGGAGGTTGTTGTATCATGTAGTGGCGTCATCCTTCTATTGTATAGTGTGTTTATGGCTGGTGTCCAGCACCCAGGACATCTGCCTTTGGAGAATTGGGTCATGCTTTCATATATGGCTTCATGATCCATGCATTCCTGAATGTGTCCATAGAATGCCTTTATAGAGGTATCTGCAGTCTGGTCCATATCGTCAACAGGCCTTGGGCCTTTGAAGGTTTCCACATCATTTATGAGGGGTGTGAACTTGCTTGACATGAGCTGTTGACAGACGTGCCACCCTCCAGACAGAGCACGGTGAGGGTCACAGTTAGCTACTTGTCGGGTGATAGCATGTGCCACATAACACAGGCACACAGGTCACTCCACAGCAAGTACAGCTATGAGGCAGACATTGTCCATGCTGGTGCAAACAACCTGAGACGTACCTCCCTGGACCACATGGCAAGAGACACAGAGGAGCTCTTACAGCACCCTCTCAAACTCAGGACTCCCACACAGCCTTCATGCTGACACAGGACAGTTTAGATTACTCTGCAAACACCATCATACTGGGTGACGTTAGCTACCCAAACATAGACTGTGAACATTACACAAGCCACAATACCCAAGCTCTAGGGTTCACATAGATCATACATTCTTTGGCTATGGAACAGGTAACCAACCTTCCCACAAGAGGGGAAGATATACTAGACCTGATCATCACAACCATGAGTACAAACAGCTCACCACTCGGAGTATATCCCTCATTGTTGCAATCAAACCATATACTCATCACACTGGAGTACTGGATCCCCCACATATGCAAACCTCAAACACATCGATGTGTGTGTTGGAAATGTCCCTATTAGCAACTGTGACAGTACAGTACAGGATGCAGATTCCCCTTTTGAAACACTGATGATGTCAGGACTGTATAACTATATTACCTGTAGTAAAGTCCTCCAGTAATTCGCATAGCGCGCTCTGCTAATGCATCTTTTTCCAGTGTCATAACATAGTTAGGTAGGGGTTTGAATGCTGCAAAAGGAATATATGTGTGTTAGTATGAGTGGGGTTTATGTGTGTGCACTATGCTGGGAGGGTTAACTGCCTTTTGACAACTGGGAGAACACACTACAGGGTGCACATCCCTCCTCCTACACAGAGATGATGTCAGCACCCTCTAAGTACAGCATTAGTAGGAATTTCTCCAACTACTGCAAATAGCACACTCTGCTAATGTGTCCGTTTCTACTGTCATAACACAGTTAGGTATGGGTTTGAATCTTGCAAATGGAAAGTATGTGTTTTACTGTTGGTGGGGTTAGTGTGTGTGCACAATGATGGGGTGGGATGTGGCTTTTGCCACATGGGGCTATGCACTGCAGGGTGGTCATTACCCTTCACAAGCAGTGATGTTGATAGCACCCTATACAAACAAAACTACAAAAGAGAAGGTGATGGTACCAATAACACATGTAAGGTAACACTTCTTCAAGTAATGTCCACAAAACGGAGTAGGATAATCAAACAATTCTTTTATTCTATACAGACAACATGACAACAGACAACTGCCAGTACTCAGTATAGTGTTACATGCTACTGTAACACGCACATGTACCCAAATATACCTAGATAGTGCTCTGAAGCCTGAATGTGGCAAGTGTGTGGATGTGGGATGTGTCTGTGTGTGCATTTCCATATGGGAAACATGTTTGATGTGGCAATCAGGGTACTACAGTACCTGATGCACATTACATCTTTCAACCGATGAGGTTGCCTGCACCCTGTGAGTACAGGTAGAGAAGGGGCCAGTAGTAAACAACATAGTGCACTTCTCAAATGTGTACCTGTCATGTATCAACAGCTACTCATGTAGGGTGATAAATAATGGGAATGGCAGGTGAGCGTGTGCATGTGTGTGGGTAGCAGGGTGTGTATAAATGCATGTGTGACAGAACAGTTACATATAGCTGAATCTACGTAACAGCACAAGATGCGCATTGCCATAGTCAATGTTAGCATGTGATGGTGTGCAGCTGGTACACTTTGGTAAGTAGTATGGGTGCATATAACAATTGAGGACAGTCATACAGTTACTGCAGCAGGACTGCTGGGATATACACACAATTATACTGGAACAGTGAACAGTTACCAACATGTTACTACTTATACACATCTATGTAGTCACCCTGTGCATCAGCAACGTGTTTACCTTTACCTGCACCGATGTTGTAGTATGCAGGAGGTGGCACAGTGTCATCATATGCACAGGGTGTGGGTTAGGTATGCCCAAGCCAGCCACTGGTAACACCAATTGACATGTGTGTGTATGTGTGTTTGTGAGGGCAGCAGTACAGGGTGGACCGTGTTGGTGCAGTGTGTGTGTGTATGTGTTTGCCCTAGGTGTTAGGTTTCTGCATGTGTGTAAGCACGCACACAGTCCCACATAATGGCTGCCATGTACAGGGTTTTGTGGACAGCCACATACTGCACCTGTCAGGTCATCCAGATCAGTGTCTGTGGGCACGGACACGGTACCTGTGCCTGGCAGGAGTGCTACGGGCAGATCGGTACTAACCCAGACTGGGTACTGTCATCGGAAGCAGGGGTGTGTTGACTGGACACAGTTCCCTGTTGGGACTGTCCAGAGCCACGTGCACGTGGTCTCCTGGGGCATCTTGATGACAGCACAGACCCAGCATTGCTGGGGCTGGTGCTGGCACTTGAGGTGCGCGAGTGGGCCTGTTGTCGTCCGCAGTTGCTCTGGTGAATCACGTCATCCTCTGCAGCAGAATATGATGGGTTCCTTTTTGGAGCCATGTCAAGCTGGAAAGGTACACAAACAGGTTATCAGCATAGTATCTCAACAATACATGATACACATTCTATACAGGGAGTATTAACTTCTACTTATTACTGCTTGGTTAAAACTTGATTACAGTGTAGCTATCATTCTATGTCATTTGTACTAAGCACTTGGCCTTCAGACCAGTTGTTTTACATTAGGGAGGTTGGTGGCAAGCACTGTGGTGGCAGGACAAATATCTTTCATCCATTGAAGTTGGGAACTGCTGATTGAGGGCCCAGTGTACAAGTGTATTAGTTCTGGTATGGGCAGTTGGCCTTCAGGCCAGTTATTTAACATTAACAAGGTTTGTGGTCTGCACTCATGTGTGACAATAGGCTGTACTCTGCCATTCATAGCTGGGGACATCTGGTTCCAGGTTTATAGTGCCTGCATATCTGAGCTGTATCTTACTGACATTGCTACACCTTGTTTGCTGTAGCAACCACTACATCCAGGCCTCCTGGATCTACCTTTGTTTATATGCTTGGTATTTGTTAGCTTGTTATTTCACTGGTATGCTACTTCCACATAGTACACAGCTTGTCAACACGTCTGTGACTCACTACTGATATCTGCATTGCTTACTGTACGTATTTCCATGTTACACATGACAGCAAGTGACTGCTTCTCGTTGTTGCATTTACTTAATTGTGACACATTGCACTTAGGTTACCTGGCACTTGCTCACTGACGCTATTATATCAGTCAGCAGTTGTAGGTAATGTCAGTACACCCTCACTCCCCACTGGACCTTGTTTTCAATCATTAATTATTACAGAATTCAGAATAGTATTCTAGCATGTCCAGAGGTCAGTTGTCAGTTCCCTCCCCAGTCCAGCTGGTGAGTGTGGTACTCCAGAGACAATGTTGGAACAGATGCATGTACACAGACAACCCCCTCCTCCTACCAACAAATTCAATCTCATGTGAGTGATGCAACCATATACCAAACTGAAGGCTAGGCTCTGTCTACTCAATACCGCCATAACCAGTCAGGTGGCCAAGGAGACCACACACTACACTTCCAGACTCACATAGACCTACCACAACAGCGGACCTAACACATGATCACACATGAACATACTTGTAGGCTCGGACCACAGCTATGCCTATGCAGCAGAGACCTCCTAAGCAGACATCCATGCAACCACTACCACGGAAACGAACATGTGCAACACATATCACACAAAGCCAATGTGCTGAACACTCACAGCCATTAACAGTAAGCAACACACCTCATACACCTGTACTAGGTGCCTCTATCATCAGGCAAACTAACATCACATTCACCAGGCTTAACGAGGTGAGGGTCACGGTGTGCAGCCTGTCGGCCACTATGACCTGCCACATAACACAAACACTCAGGTAACCCCAAGGCAAGTACAGGTATGACTCAGTCAATGTCCATGCTGGTGTGAATGGCCTGACACATTCCTCCCTGGACTACATGACATGAGACAGTACAGAGCTCTCTGAGCACGTAGCCCAAGACAGTTTGACCCTGACCTTGAGTAGCATCCTACCCTCACCTAGAACCATGCCACAATATGAAGGCACGATGATCCCTTCCAACAATTGACTGACATACTGGTGTCATTCACAGGTGTGCCAATGCCTGCCATCTTGGGGTGGTATGCTTTGCTAGGGACAGCTTGCACCTGTCGCCCCTGTCCTATTGGAATTTGGCGGAGCCTCTTGCTACACCCATAGTGCCTGTATTAGGCAAGGCTCATAAGGCAAACCCACATCCATTTGTATCACAAAGGATGAGGAAGTAAGAGTGATGCTACTCAACACCAGAAGTCTAGACCTAAGGATGCATGCACTCAAAACCCTACTTGACATTCTGGACATCGATATCTGTGCATTAACATGTACCTGTTTCAGGTTTCACTGGAGCACACCAGTACTACCAGGTTATAGCTGTTACCATTGTTGTCAGCCCCAACACTTGAACAAAGGAGGGGGAGTATCAGCATTCAATGCAGATTCCCACGCCTCCACATTGGTGGCACAGTACAACATAGGTGTTAGGCCATTGAGTACAGAAGACGTAGTTGGGGACCTGGGGAAGAAACATGGTAGCGGTCTGTCATTTGTCAACCACATGGCCAATGTGGATTGAGAGACATGTTATATAGCCCAGCTAATCATGAGGGATTCACATGTATGGCAGTGGAGGTCATTGTGCCTCTTTACTCATCCATCATCAAGCCTATAATTGCGTACAATGCACCTTTTGGGATGTACCTAACCAGACACCCACAGCAACTGGTACAGGACAACAGTACCTCATCAAGGGGATGCAATGGCTCACACAGATGTCATATGCTGCCCAGGTAAAGTAAATCCAGCTGGACTCAGTGGCTTATTGCCTGTCCAGAGGCAATCTGTGTGTGCCATATACAGCCATGTCCTACCCAGCAGTAATGAACATGCTGTACCTCAGGCAATCAGAGTCCCATACAGCCACATGCTCAGGAGAGCTGGACCTCAGCACTGACATACATGGACATGCTGGAGGGGCATATTCCTCACCGAGAGGCTCCCTTCACTCTGTAATGAGCTCACACTACAGGTTAGGCAGAGTCCCTCATTGACTCTCTTCCATAGGAATCTGGATGACTGGATGTAGATCATAGTTGTACCCTAGGTATCACTTCTATGTCACTGTTAGACGGAGGCACAGTATACTAACATCGGACAAGGGCATAGCAGCATAACTTGTAATTGGGTGGCGAAAGACAAATACATTCTACTAGGCTTACCAATGCCCTAGGGCAAATAGTCTAGTATGAACCTATGAACATGTGTGTACTGCTATAGTACTTCTGCCATATGTTGCATGTGTGTGTGTTGTGGGGGATGCACAGGTAATGGCCGGATACTTCTGCACAGGCAACACGTCTGACACATTCTGGGTGTTCATCCCTACATACTGGATGTGTGTTGCCATCCAACCCAACCCTGTGATGTGCACACATTACTCAGCCTGGATTTACAAATCCGAACAACACCACAAGCACAGTACACTACCTTGCTATGTATGCATTTAATTACACAGTTATTCAGTAGTTATGACAGTGATGCTATCCATGCAGCCCATTGGGCCAGTGGAAGCCACAACACACACCACCAGCACCTTTGCATATGCTTACCACAGACATCCCACATACTGCATGTACTGTGCACACACATATCTAACCCAGAACAACTGCACACCACTTATTAATCCTGTCCAGTGGAGTACAGATACAGGCATATTGTATAACAATAGTAGGAGGCTACTGCAGCACAGGGCAGATTCACATGACAGCAAGGCATCTGTGGTCAGCAGTATTAAGATGCTTCACATTCACCAAATGCACAGATATTGGCTACATTGTTGCAGACAGTTTAGGAGCAGGTCCCCCCCACATTCTCCTACACATGTGGTATTAGTTATCCCAGATGACTGTCACCTCCCTATCCTCTCACATGTCCAGGTGAGAGCCACCTTCATCATTGCAGAACACATAGCATCACTGTTACGAAATGGTATCTCTGGATGTGTGCTACATTCACCCCCGGAGGACATAGCACCACATGACAGACTGATATTAATCCCTGGCCATACTACAGGATATGTACCTGAACAGTGCCATACATACACAGTGGTCCCACACCAATGAGGAGGAACCTCTACTGACCCTGGGAACTACTGCATCATATGCACAACTGGCCTTGTGTTCTAAGCTATGGAAGTGTTAAGTATGGGCAACATGTACAGCAATATTACATATGTTTATAATTCAGGACTATGTACACACAACCTATCTCATGGACATACCTATAGATAGTGAACTATGATACATTTGGAGGTGTCACAGTATACACAGGATTAACCTACTACTTTGCATTACCTGTGTTTGTGGCAGCTGTTGCTGTGCCAGTGGTGCTTGTTGCTGCTTGCTCCTTGCTGCTTGCTGCTTGCTGCTGCTTTTGCTGCTGGCTGTCGTTATATTTGTTTGTTTCTCTCTCTGTCTCTCTCACTCTTTCTCTGTAGGTTTTGTGCAATGAATGTATTGCATGAGTGTAGTGTGGGTACTCAATGCTTTTGTAGGTATCTGCATAGGTCCATGGGATGGCCTCTGCACCAATTGTAAGACAGCATTTCCTAATTACATGCAGCCAGGTGTGTACTGATTGCATGTCTCACTGTGATTTCAGGACACTGCTATAAAAGGGTATGTGAGATAGGCATTGCCCTTTCAGATTGTTGGGCGTGGACCATGCTGGTATGCTGTTGACAGTGTTCTGTGAATGTGAAGGTTAGTACATCTCCCATGCTTCATGCTGTGTTGTAGATTCAGGTTGCTGCATTTCTCTTGCCTGTTTTCTGTAGTGAGTGTGTATGCATACTGACACCTACAACTATATGTCATATGTATTGCTATATAAATATATATATATATCTGTGTACATATACATACTTTCATATATGTACATTAGCTGACATTATTGGGTACAAGCTAACAATTAGCAGGGCTGTTTCTGTTAACACTACACTAGTATGGGAAAATCCAGTAATTGGGACTATAAAAGTCTGCCTGACATGCTTTAGTTAGTAGTCATACTATATTGCCTTTATCTTCATTCCTACTATTACATGTTCCACTTATTTAGCACTATATTCCTGTATGAGAGTCATGGCTTAGTGGTAGGTCATACAGACTAGTGTTACAATGGTCTTGGGGTAGGGCCTACTAGTATGCTTATATTCTGCTTGTGACTTGAGTATAGGGCCTATCAATCAAAGTGCTGGAGGCACCTTTAAGCAGTTAAAGGGGTTAGTAGGTCTCACAGGAACCAGGCTGTGTTGCAGATTCTGGTTGCTGCATTTATCTTCACTGTTTCCTGTAGTGAGTGTGTATGGATACTGACACCTACAACTATATTTCATATGTATTAATATATATTTATATATCTGTATGTGTAGATATACATACCTTCATATATGTACATTACCTTACTTTATTATGTACAAGCTAACAAGTAGCAGGGCTGTTTCTGTTAACACTGAACTAGTATGGGAATCCAGTAATTTGGCCATTGAAACTCTACCTGACATGCTTTGGATAGTACACCTCCTATATTGCCTTTATACTGATTCCTACTATTACATGTTATATTTAGTTTAGCACTGTTCTCTTGTAAGGCAGGCATGGCTTAGTGGTAGGTCATATAGACTAATGTTACCAAGGTCCTGAGTTCAAGACTGACAGTGGGAATTTATTTTTATTTGCAAGCTTTCAAACTGAGTACAGGGCCTGTCACTCAAAGTGCTGAGGCCACCTTTAAGCAGTTAGAAGGGTAAGTAGGTCACACAGGGGTCAGGCTGTGTTGCAGATTCAGGTTGCTGCATTTATGTTCACTGTTTCCTGTAGTGAGTGTGTATGGATACTGACACCTACAACTATATTTCATATGTATTTATATATATTTATATATCTGTATGTGTAGATATACGTACCTTCATATATGTACATTACCTTACTTTATTATGTACAAGCTAACAAGTAGCAGGGCTGTTTCTGTTAACACTGACCTAGTATGGGAATCCAGTAATTTGGCCATTAAAACTCTGCCTGACATGCTTCAGATAGTACATCTCCTATATTGCTTTTATACTGATTTTTACTATTACATGTTATATTTATTTTAGCACTGTGTTCTTGTAAGGCAAGCATGGCTTAGTGGTAGGTCATACAGACTAATGTTATCAAGGTCCTGGGTTTGAGACTGACAGTGGGAATTTATTTTTCTTTGCAAACTTTCAAACTGAGTACAGGACCTGTCGATCAAAGTGCCATAAAGGCACTTTTAAGCACTTTAAACCAGGTCTGCGCTCGTTTGCGTGGAGCTCACGCATGCGCACTGGCGGTGAGCTCCGCTAACACAAGCGCACCCGCGCTAATTTCTTTGAAAGAAAAGAAAAAGGGGTGACAGGAAAGTGGTGAAAAAGGGGTCACAAAGAGGGTAAGACAGTAGGGAAACAAGCGTGGGATTTGCAGGAGGGATGTAGGTAAGGCCCATAGATGCCCATGTCTTTGGCAGCAACAGCTGTGCATTTCCATGTATTTTGGTGAGACATTGGAAACCTTTCACCCCTGAGAGAGGTGTCAGGACAACATTAATATTTGTTGTAGAGCCAATTGTAATTAACTGTTTCAATGTCAAGCAGACATGTGTGCGACATGGACAGCTATGTATGGGGCGTAATTTTTTGTGGGTACAGAGTGCCCTTTTTTTTTTTTCAGGTGAGAGTGGTATGTCAGGTGAAGGAAGTCGGTATAGCTGGGGAGGTAGGTTGGGTAGGTTAACAGACAAGACAGACAAGATGCATACAGGGGCAGTGTATGACACACGTGGGGGGGTTACACAATTGACGGGGACGGAGGTTGGGATATCTGAGATGCATGAGCCCACAGATGGCAATAGTGGAACTGATATCCCCACCCATAGGCAGTTGTCACTGTTCCTTCACAGCCCAGGACGGGGCTGTGCTGGGGGCTGTGTAGGCGGGGCAACGGCCGGGGCCGTTAGCTGTGCCACACGAGCCTCGTGCTGGCGTAGGGGCCCAAGAACAGAGTCTTGGATCTCCCTTCGCACCACAGACCGGACATCTTGGAGGGTGAGTGGATGAACCCCTCCGGCCACACTTGCAGAGGGGGGATGGGCCCCATCCCCTGCAGCGCTTCCACCCGAAGGTGGCACAGGGCCACCGGAGGGGGTTCCGGCCTGGGCACTAGTGCCAGGTGCAGTCGCCAGCTGAGGTGGGAGAGGTGGGTCCGCTGGGACCTGCCTTCCCAAGCGTTCTAGGTTTGTGAGTAGTTATGTTAGTTTGGGTTAGTGACATTTTATTCCATTCAGATTAGTTGTAACAGCATGCATTGGTATTCCCATCAAACAAACACCCAGATATTAACACCATTGAACATGGGGCATATCAATATCACATGCATTATTTGAACAGAAATACACAGTCAAACAACATGCAGGGTTGATTAATGGCAACAGGCCATCAAATTTGCAGGTATGAACAGGGCACATGCACAAACAGGCATGCATATATTTTGAAACGGACAAATGTCCATGATTAATGAAATGTTCACATACCATTATTTAGTGGGTGTTGTTATATGGAATTATAGGGTTGGGTGGAGATAGACAGAGATGACACATTCATATGTTACACATTGATTTACATTTGTAATAGGTACACAATTAAGTTGAGGCTGATGTTTCAAATTATCTTTATTTGACTGTCATGCTACACCTGTTACAAATACATCACTATCCTACTTATGTTTAATCTGATCAGATACATCATCCTGCTACACTTTGATGACAGGACAGGGGACAACTATGGCTGTTTAGTCTGTCAGATAATCATTCATTCTATCTGCAAATTGTATACTGTGATCACCATACAGACTTTGGCCTACACATTCCAGATTCTGACACACTGAAATCAGTTTGGGATATTAAGATGTACTTCCCACAGGCATTTAGTTCTGTAGAAACACACTGGGGCTACTATATTCAGGGGTTATTACTACTTTATTTATTCATACATGACCCTTTCTGTCACTCTCACACATCCTGCAACTTCACAGTTCAGGTTGGTACTTCTAGGCTTTGTTCACATGTTAGACTGGTGGTGATTCAAACACTTTCCAACAGCCTCACTTCTGTCATGATTCAGCATTTCAACAGAGATATATCTCACATATGACTACCTCAGATTCTAAAGCTGTACTCTTGGGACTACTGCAGGTTACACTATATTTAATTCATGGTGGGACATCTGTATTACAGCACTGTTTAATTCTATCAATTATATTTCCAGTTACACTTGCATACTGATGAACTTGTTGCAGCCATACCTGCAG
Source organism: Protopterus annectens (assembly GCF_019279795.1). Classification (NCBI taxonomy): domain Eukaryota; kingdom Metazoa; phylum Chordata; order Ceratodontiformes; family Protopteridae; genus Protopterus; species Protopterus annectens. The sequence goes on from NC_056726.1 coordinate 577,626,676, forward strand.
ACTTACAATTCCTGCTTGCACATTATATTACTTTTAATCAATACACTGCAGTGTTCTGATACATGCTACAGTACAATATTTATTTACAAGTAATGGGTGGGGTTACTAACCTGCATGGTGGCGCAGCCACACCAGCCTACGGCCATACATCTCGCGATTCGCAGAGCGGACACCTGCAGCTGTAATACGAAAGAAGTAATATTGGACTACACATCTCCATGGTATCGGGCAGTTGAAATCCTTACATACATAAGCAAAATGTAACTTACTCAGTAGTGGGGCGTTGGGCATATCCCGGGCCTCCTGGATCCATTCGGTCAACTGGTCTTCCTTGCGTCGCTTCAGGTCCGCATGGTGGTGATGGACCTGCTCACCAGTGCGTGGAATGCCAGTAGCACTGGTCAGATCACGAGCCAACTGGTCCCATGCCTCTGCCCTATACGCTCCCCATGAGACATGGCCCTGCATGAGTTGGGCCTCGTGATGATGGACAAGGAGCCAGACCATGTATCTGGACTCCTCAACGCCCCAACGCTGTGCTCGAAAGCAACGTCCCTCACCTACTCCACTCATTCTGACTGCAGGTCTGTTCTACAATCATTTCTGCTGTGTATTCCCGCCTATGGGGCTTATATATGCCGCTTTTCCCGTACATTTCTCTGATTGGCCGTTTTGGAATTGTATCTACTTTACTGAAAATGCTTTATCATGCTCCATTCTGGATTTTATCCCATATATATGCTATTTCTGCATTTCTAGGTATTGCTGTCATGGCTTAGTGGTTTAGTACCTTGACTCTAGTGCATGGTATCCTGGGTTCGAATCTGACAACTGATTTTTGATTTTCCTGACAGATATGAGTTGAGACCTGTCAATCAAACATGCCAAAAGCACTTTTAAGCACTTAAAAGCAGGTCTGCGCTCGTTTGCACGGAGGTAACGCATGCGCACTGGCAGTTAGCTTGTGGGAGCGTCGCGCAAACGGTGTGCGCTAGGGTAACCCTTAATTGGCTAGTGACACACATTTTCAGCTTAGCACAGCTAGTTGCAAACAGTTTCAGCCTGTCAAACCGGTGCTTAGCAACGGGCACGCAGTTTGCAGCTTTTTAAACACTACTCAGCTACGGGCAGTCTGTCTCACAGCAGCTTAGCTATCAGTACATTTCTGACTATTTTTATTATTGTGTTACTTCAAAATATATGCTCCATTTCATTCCATTTTACAAAAGGGAATACATTTACATTTGTACAATACTGTCAGGGGGCTTTTTAGTGCTTATTTACAAAAAAAAAAAAAAAAGGTTGTTGTGGAGGCTCGAACCCTGCCTGCCTACTCTTAGGCCGGCAACTCTACCGCTAAGCTATTACTTCTTGGCTTACTTTGCATATTTAGTTCTTATATCCTTTTCCACTGACTGCTAACTGTGATTGCGCTAGTAGCACACTCGCTCACACGAGCGCACACAGTAGCAAACATTTACAGGGTTTAAAAAAATAAAAAACAGGTTTTAATTTTATTTTATAACATCTCTTCACTTTATACACTGATGGTCAGTCGGGGCATGTGTTGTGTAGTGTGTTTATTCACATTTCCATGGCCTCTCTCGTGGCTGTTTACTTTCAGCCATTCTAGTCTTCCGGGGGCGTGTCCGCTTGCAGGGCTTAGCCTACAGACACGCCCCCTACTCTCTTACACAGACCGTGTAAGAGTTACTAGTGTGATTCAGCATGCCTCATGCACCTCATGCATATGCATGACATGCTGACATCACACCGTTTAACTGCAGCCTCCGTGTAAGAGTTATAACTCTTACATGGAGGCTTCGTGAATCTGGCCCTATGTGTTTCTTTCGATGCTGCATATATGCGTTCTTGCTGTGCTACTTTATATAATGTTGCAGCCCACGCACAACCATTTACAGCACTGGATCTAACAGTAGAAAGTTAGACATACATTTAAAAATTAAAACTCTCCACTGTTAGACCTGATGAAGTTTTTGGGTGAAGGCACTTATCTAAGATAAAAAAAGACAGATTATTTGAGAAAACTGGGAATCCTCGACCTTGTCTTGATTTTTGTTTCTGTATGGGACTAGATAATGGTCGATTATTTTTCTAGCTCTTCTGTATTTACTTTGTTTTAATCTGCTGAAACCTGTATTGACAAGCAGTGCACCAAAGTATTGAAAAGGGGATTATTTTCCATAATTAAGGTTCTTAAGAGTCTGAGATCAAGATTAGTACCAACTTGAAGATACACCCTTTTGTTGATGTTTTATGGTTATTCCTGCTTAACATACCATTGGGTGTGGCAAGCAGGTAGATATTCACAGGAGCTACCTGATGTGGACTTTTTAGTGTGCAATTAAAGTAATTATCATCAGATCTTTACTATATTCAACTTTTTTGACAAGACAAACAGTGGTTATAACCTGAACTGTAATTTTATTTACTTACTGTACATTTGTTGACCAGGATACCCCAACTGGGCATGAAAATGCCTTTTTCAGCAGAGACCTGTTGAGAAAACCTCCATATGACAATACAATTACAATAGGCATAATTGCATAATTATACAATTAGAATGTACATCTTATATGTTACAGACACATTCACATACATAAATAGATGGACAACCCTTTTACTCTGGTTAAGAAGTATGTAATTTATAGGCATGTACAATCAGAGTAACAATACAATAGGTGCATATATGGAATGAAGAACAAAACATATATCATGCATGGTATGCCTGGTAATTAAGTATTTGCTATACAGATTTATAGATGTCAAAGTACATGTAGAAGGGAGTATGTTCAAGTAGCTTATGATTTTGGGTGTGAAAATTTGAGTTTGGTTTAACTTGGGGAAAGGCACTGGCAGATCCAATTTTCTCTTAGATACTGTTTGAGGAGTAGTTTAAAAGTTTGTGGTACTTTAACTTGCTTGAGGGAAGAAGGTATTTGGTTTCAGAGATTGGATACATAGCTTGAGTAGAGTGTGTGTCTCCTGCAATGTTTTGATATTTGCTTATGATGAGCAGAGAGTTTTCTAGAGATCTTACAATTCTCCTGGGGTTATAGGGCTAGATTTGGGATTTCAGGGCTGGCTATTTATGATGATTAACAGTTGGGATTGATGAAGGATGTTAGGCAATTCAAATTTCATTTTTGAGAGCTCAACAGTGATGGTGGCTGTAGGAATCGTGCATCACTGGTCGAGTTTTGTTGTCTAAAGTACTGTTAGGTTTGTGAGAATCTGAGAGGCATATAGTAAAGTGTGTATTAGATACGTTCTTGTGACTGTTTCCCTGGATTTAGTTTTTGCAGAAAGATTATGCCCTGTACAGCAGGCCTAGCCTTTGGTATGTCATTCTGACTGCTATTTGGAGATGGGGACCAAATTTCATATTATCATCTATAGTAATGCCCAGAAGCTTAGTGACAGGAATAAGCTTGATTTTGGTGCTGTTAGATGAAGTAATGTTAAAGTACACTTTGCTTTGAGAGTACAACTTGGAATAAAAAGAAGCAGCTTAGTTTTTTTTTTTTTAGTATTTAATAGGAAATTTAAGCCGCGGTGGTGCAGTGTCGCCTTACAGCAAGAGGTTCTCCCGTTCAATTCCCGGCTGGAGCACCTTCTGTGTGGAGTCTGCATGTCCTCCCCATGGTCGAGTGGCATTCGAAAGACATGTGTGAACGGGCGTGCCTTCACTGAAGGTTGGGCATCGGGCTGGCACTTCGGCACCGTAAAAATCTACTGCCAATCATTAGCGGACCGGAGTTCCGCTGTGGCGACCCCTAACCGGGAAAAGTCGAAAGAAGAAGAAGTATTTAATAGGAAATTTGACTTGTCTAGTCATGTTTTGACAGAGGCAAAGGCTCCTTGGATCAGATCTTGTAAATTGTTTAGGATAGGGGCAGAACAAATTATAGTCAGATCATCTGAGTGTTGTTTTACAGTGGCAAGCCTGGCTGCAGTATGAAACAGTTTGGTATTTGTCTGATAAGTACCTTTTAAACCAGGAGATAAAGAGACCAAGAGAGGAAAGTTTATGAAGTAATAGGTAGTGTCAGACAGTGTTGAAAGGATTAGATAGGTTTAGAAACAGTAATGAAACCAGATCGCCAGAGTTTCTGTTAGTATTGATAGCACTGGTAAGTTGTAATAAGGCTGTGGTAGTGTTATGGTTGGGTCGACAATTCAGTAAAATTTCTAAAATTAGTAAAATTAGGCAGTAAACATAATGTACATACACAACCTAGCTCTCACAACAAAATCAATGCAAAATAGCTTTAAGCATTCTATAATAATACCATTTGCTAAGGTTCTTCTGCTATCAGATGCTAAAGACTTTTGTCTTATTGCAAATCTTAGTTATTTGACAATAACACTTGAAAAAATATATATCAATGAACAGATTTTGGCATACATATTGAAATATATAATTTTAATTTACAGGCAGCATGGCGTCTGCTCCAATTTGAGCACTCTTATGGCCATATACAGTCATAAAATACAGACATATAGTAATAAGAAAGGTGAACTATTTACTGGAACAATATTTCTCAATTTGAAAAGAGTATTCAAAATGGATGATGATTCCCTCTTACTATACAACTAAACAGCTGTCGGTTTTCAAGTGAGGTCATTTTATAGAACAGGGACTACCTCATTAATTGAATATTTAAGGTTCTTGCTCCCAACACCCACTCAGAAGCAAGTTATACCATTAAAAAGGGTATGAAGGGTTAGTACTTGGCCCATTCTTATTCTCACATTTTATTATTGACATTCGCTTTAAACTATCAAACAGTAACTGCCTGCTTTATGCCATTTGGCATTGTTTTCACTAAACCAAGAAAAACACCACTTATACATTTTAAATAATTTCACAAAGATTTTGCCATAACAAAGAATAAACTGTCTCATCACACTTAGGTTAACACTAAATACCATGTGTAGAATAGTGTGTGTTGTACTTTATAAAGCATTTCAAGGACAGCACATGCTTATAAACAGCAAGCACGTGCTAGCTTTAGTGCCATTTTGAGAGTGCAACCAGAGAGTGAGCATGTATGAGTGTGATAGCTAGTTTATAAGTTTATCTAAGTTAAAGTTATTAAGCCTCAATCCGGATGTCTTTGTGCATAATAAAGCTGCTTGAATAGAACCCACAAATGTTCATCTGTTTTATCCTGACCAGACAAGAGACATGGTATCAGAAGTGGGATTCCAAAGACTGCTTTTCAGCGCTACAAGGTGCAGAGTTAACAATGAAGGTAAGCTAAGTGAACTGAGTACAGAAAAGGGCAAGAAATGAACCAAAGATAATGAAAACTTGCTCAATGATTTATTTTCTTAAAAAGATAAAACAGAGAATTACAAGGGTACAGAATGTATTATCAAGCAAGCGAGAGGCACAAAAAGTTTATTAATTAAACAAAATGTTTAAAATTAAGATATCTGATAAAACGATTATCAGAAAAGCACATAAGGGGCTTTGAATTACCTCGGAATTGCAAAATGAGCATGTTTAAAGCAAAACAAACACAAGAAAAGTATGATGGGCATGAAAAGAGATTAAATGAGCAAACTGAATATAATAAGGGCAAAAAGGGCACATTAAGCATAAATAAAGCATGATAACTGAATGTCTTTTGGCAAAAGTACTGTGTTTTGGCATAAAATACTGTTTTGCATTGATTAACTAAACTAGAGTTATTCAAAGTATCTCAAAGTATGTAAAAGTGCTTACAGTGTGTGCTTATTACTGTGCATTTATTCCGAAGAGTTTATTTGAGTGCAAAGATCAACTATTTCGTAAAGTGCAGTCAAAATACAGCCATTTCGAAAAGTTTCTTGTGCTGGGTGTGTCTATTCACAGAATGCCACTATTACAGAGTGTTTCTTGCACTGTACAGAGTTATTTAGCAAAGTACAGCCATTTTGGGAAAGTTCAGTGTGCTGTGTAATGTTTACTTGCAAAGTGCGGTTACTTTGAAATGTTTTTTACTCTGAGCTTCTTCTGCCCAGTTTATTTGCACAGTACAGTTATTTTGAAATGTTTCTTACACTGATAACAGGTGATTTTTTACAGCCAGTTTTTTAGTTTTAGCACTCAAATCTGTTTCTTTGAGCTCAGCACTTGTTCAGAACTTGTTGTAAGCACTAAATAATCTACAAATTACTACATCACTCAACTTTCCTCACTTGTCTAGAGGAAAACAGTTTTTAGTACTTAATAAATAAGCACCTATCCAGGCATGTCTAAGGGTCAGCTCCCAGTGTTTTCTCCTGTCTACCTGATGAATCTAGGCATCTAGAGGCAATACAGCAATTGCCTCATGTACACAGACAACCTTCTTCTCCTACTACCCAACACTACAACCTGTGAGAGATGCACTTATATAGCCAAACTGGAAGCAAAGCTCTCTTCACCCAAGACTGGACTAGACAGTCAAGAGGAGAAGGTAAACACTTGCATCACAACACACTCATCACATAGTCCCTCAAAACCTACACCACAAAAACACATACATAGCAACACAAAAAACACACCTACATTCGTGGAGAGTCTCAATAAAAATCTGCTCAAGCAACAGAGACCTCCAAAGCAGAAACGCATGCAACCTCCACTGCCCAGCACAACCCAAATGACACATAGCCCACAAACTCAGTGTGCCACTCAACCACAGCCCATAAGGCATAACAGCGTACCCAACACTCTAGTCATAGGTGACTCTATAGTCAGGCACACTGATGTTCTACTCACCAGGCTAATCAAGGAGAAAGTTACTGTCAGCTGCCTGTTTGGTGCCAGGATCCGCCACATAATGCATGCACTCAGGTCACTCCACAACAAGTACAAATATGACTCTGTCATTGTCCATGTTGGTGTGAATTACCTGAGATGTACCTCCCTGGACTACATGAAAAGAGACATGGAGGAGCTCTCCAATCTTGTAGCCTAGGCAGGTATGACCCTAGCCCTGAGTAGCATCCTGCCATCACCCAGAATGATACAACAGTACAAGGACAAAATGATTGACTTCAACAATTGGCTAAGCTTCTGGTGTCATTCTAAGGGGATCCAGTTTCTGTCTGCCTGGGATGATATGATTGACAAACCAGGATGCTTTGCCAGAGATGGTCTGCACCTGTCACCCTTGGGATTCCAGATACTGGCTAAGGCTCTTGCCACCCCTATAGTGCCTTTGTTAGGCAAGGTTCAAATGACAAATTCACCACCATAACAGGTACAAGCAAGCAAAATCTGAGGGTAATGCTACTCAATGTTAGAAGTCTAAACCTCAAAATGCATTCACTTGAAGCACTCCTTAAAATGGAGAACATCGACATCTGTGCCATGACAGAGACCTGGTTCAAGGCTCCAGAGAGCAGCCCTGCATTACCAGGCTATAATTCATACCACACCTTTTGGCCACCTAACCTGGACCGAAACACTAAAGGTGGAGGCGTGTCCATATTCATTAAGGATATCCATACCTCCACGCTAGTTGCTCAGCATAATGCATCCGAGATTATCCAAGTGCAACTAACTCTGGGCAAGACCGCAATCCAAATTGTAACTTGCTATAGATCCCCCACCATGCCTCAGGATTCCCACTCCTCATTTCTTAATACACTGGAAAATATTAGGGTACAACCCAACACGCTAATAATGGGCGATTTCAACTACCCGACCATTAACTGGGAAAACTACTCATGTACCAACTCTTTTGCTCAACATTTTCTGGAATTTATAAAGTCCAATGCCTTGGATCAACTTATCCACACCCCCACCAGGGGCAGCAATATCCTAGACCTGGTCATTACCAACATGGGCGACTGGTGTTCCACACCAAAGGTCAATTCCTCGTTGGGTCAGATCAGACCACAAGCGAATCAGCCTAGACATCCATATCCTGCCCCCAACTCCCATTAGGGAAACCACCTTAAAAAGTTTCTCCAAAGCCAACTTCATGCTTCTTAAGACAGAAGTGGCAAACTTCACGACACCCATGCAGATGGACAATAGAGGTATGACTGCTGAATCCTACACAAATGCACTTTATAAGCACTTACACGAGTGCATGGATCATGCTATCCCTAACAGAACCAAGATACTATCCTCCAAAAAAAGGAAGCCAATCTGCTGGTTCCCCTGTCATGAACAAACTCAACAACAGAAGAAAGAAACTGTTGCAAAAAAGAGTAAAATCCCATGACTGGAAGAACTCCCTGGTCAGCCTCAGTAAGAAGCTGAGATCCCTCATAAAATCCTCCAAAGCTAGTTATGAAAACAAAATCGCCACTGATTCTAAAGACAACATAAAGCATTCTATAGCTATGTCAAAAATCTCAATGGCAACACTCAGATCTGCTCTGAGTTACAGCACAGTGACACTAAATATACAGAGTCAACTGATATTGCCAACATCCTGGCAGATAGGTTCAGTGCTAAATTTACCCCCCACCCCATCCCCTAAAGGGTCCATCTCTATACCGGAAGAATGCAAAGTTCCTGTAATCACGGCTACAGAGGTAAAAATCACACTCTCCAAAGCCAAGAACACAGCATCTATGGGACCTGACAACATCCCAGGCTGCATTCTACATGAACTACAAGAATGAACTGGCACACCACCTAAGCACATGTTCAATCATAGCCTCACCTCAGGCTTTGTGCCCACTGAATGGTGCACAGTGACAGTTACCCCACTCCACAAAGGGGGTTGCCACCACAGACCCAGGGAACTACCGCCCCATTAGCCTAATGAGCCTGGTCTGCAAGGCCATAGAATGTATCATCATGGAACTTATAAACAAAGACATTGGTAATCTCCAAACTCTGGACCCCACCCAGTTTGGGTTTCTAAAAGGCAGATCATGTCTCCTAAACCGATTGACTTCTTTGAAGCAGTCACCAAAGCCATAGATGAGAGTAAGGTGGTTCACACAGCCTATCTAGATCTCACCAAGACTTTTGACATCATCCCCCACTCTGGAATTATAGATAAACTCACTAAACTAGATATAAATCCCTATGTCATAAGGTGGGTTGCCAACTGGCTCACTGACAGAACCCACACTGTGAAAGCAGCAAATTCCAAATCCAACTTCAGACCAGTGACAAGTGGAGTACCACAGGGTTCAGTCCTGGGTCCTCTCCTGTTTGGTATCTACTTTTCTGAAGTACAGGCTAACACAGAAGGTTTTTGGCTAAGTTCACAGATGACTGCAAACTAGGAGCCATAATTGAAACTCCTAATGATGTGGACATCCTACAGAATGGCCTCACTGAGACAGATGCCTGGTGTCAAAGCCATGGCCTCAAGCTCAATGCCAAAAAGTGCACTGTCATCCCCTTTGGTATAAACTCTGTACAGAGGAGCTACCACATAGGTGGTAGTCTACTTACCGAAAGTGTGATAAGAGACCTTGGGACACAGGTGGACAGTAGTCTCTCATTTGATAATCACTATAGTAGTCAGGAAATCCTTCTACATGGCACACCTCATCACAAAAGGTTTCTCATCCAGGAAAAAAGAGGTCATTGTTCCCCTCCACTCGTCACTCATTAGACCTATTATAGAGTACAATGCCCCTTTTGGTATGTACCTCACATGACATCTACAACAACTGGAAAGGCTGCAAAAATACCTCACAAAGAGGATTACTGGCCTCAAACAGATACCCTATGCAGACCATCTCAAAAAACTCCAGCTTTAGTCCATCACATATTGCCTACTCAGAGGCGTTCTCTGCCTAACATACAAAGCTATGTCAAACCCAGAGCTGTTGGACATTCTCCACTTAAAGAAATCCCAATCCCTCCAACTACATGCTCTAGGGACCTAAACATTGTCACCACAATGAACAGAACATGCTGGAGGGATAGATTCCTGTCCCAGAGACTTCCCATACTCTGGAACAAACTACCAATCTATATCAAACAAAGCTCCTCATTAGCTCTCTTCAAGAAAAATCTTGATTATTGGATTGGAAATAGGAAATTCACCCTGGGGATCACCTTTGTGTCTCTGCTTGACAGGGTCACAGGAAAAGAATTTTCTTGGGTGACGAAAGTCAGGGTACCTTTTGGGCTAGGCTTGTATAGGCCCTAGGGCCAATAGCCTAGCATCTACCTATGAACCTATGAACCTATGATTTCAAGAGTATTCTTGTGCCCAGGAGACTTATTTCACAAAGTTCAATTATTCAGAGGCTTGTGCTATTGGGCATAGTTACAATTACTGGTATACATTTGTGGCTTATGTATATGTGTGTGTGTGAGTGTGTGTTTGTGCACACTTGCAAAAGCCCTCACTAGTATGTGTTAATATGACAGAGGCATTTTGCAGACCAGGTCCACTTATATTTGATCAGAATATTGCAGAGAATTATTGGAGAATATTTGAGCAAGAGTACAATATTTTTATACAAGCAGCTTATTCTGACAAAGATGCATGCACCAGGGCATTCATTTTGCTAAGCCTAGCTGGGTCAGAGGCCATTGAAAGAGAGCATTCATTTGTGTATGCCCCAGCAGTATATGATGGAGAAGGAGAAACCCATCATATTGTTGCACAGGCTGAATCAAGGGAAGACCCCGAGTGTTTGAAATGCAAATTCAGGGAAATGTGCAACCCCCAGATAACTGTTACATTAGAGAGACATTTGTTTTACTCAAGAGATCAAAAACTAGACGAAATTTTTACTGCTTACATTACTGACCTGAGAAACAAAGCTAAAATGTGTAGGTTTGGTGACTTAAAAAATGAGTTAATAAAATATAGGTTTGTGTGTGGTATTAATAGTGCTACAGTGAGAAAGATTTTGCTTTGTGACAGTGATTTAATGCTGAGCAAAGCTATTGAGATCTTTCAAATCCATGACGTTACAGAAAGGCACACAAGTATGCTTGCAAGTGATAAGAGCATAGTTTCAGCAGGCTCCAGTGCAAATGTGGACAGCATGCAACACATGGCTAGCAGGAGCAGGCCTAAGCGCATGGCAGCTGTAACCCCTCTGGGTGTGGCAGGTAAAACACGTAGTTTTCCAGCAAGTTCTAAGATTAGTTCAGTGAGAAGGACATGCTCAGTGCAGTACAAGGGTAAGTCAGCAAAACCCAAATCAAGCTTGATTGTTACTGTCACAACTGTGGTGCCACTCATGAGTCTAAAAGAGAAAAGTGCTTAGCATTTGGTCAGCAATGCCACAAGTGTAAAAAATGGAACCATTTTCAAAAGTTTTGCAAATCAATTAAACCTCACACAGTTATAATGAAATGTCACTTAAAAACAATTTGATCATATAGAGAGCTGCAACCCTGCCTTCTACATAGATGGTGTATTAGTAATTGGTGAAAAGTTTGATGCAGTAGATTTATTGGCAAAGAATAAAGTGTTTTCTACTGTTCAGATCAATAGTAAATCCACCAAGCTCAAAGCAGACAGAAAGAGACAGTCCCAGTTACTAGATTTGTTCTAATGTCTATGCCACATGATTTAGTTATATTTCCAGACCTAGTGTGAAATACACAGCAACCTGTACATAATTGTCTATATGCATTTATTTATGTATAATTGCATGTCAATTAATACCATCAATAATATATGATTCATTTCTCAAAGAGGGAGGATGTGAATAGTGTGTGTGTGCATGTGTGTGTGCGTGTGCGTGTGCGTGTGCGTGTGCGTGTGTGTGTGTGTGTGTGTGTGTGTGTGTGTGTGTGTGTTTTGTACCTTTAAGAAGCATTTCAAGGACAGCACATGCATATAAATAGCAAGCACATGCTAGCTTCAGTGCCATTTTGAGAGTGCAGCCAGAGAGTGAGCATGTATGGGTGTGATAGCTGAAGGGGGTCTTTGGGCCAGTTTATTTATCAAGTTAACAAACATTAAATAAATGCTACATTTTGATTTTATTCCACACCAGTATGTCTTCAGTTATATTTACCATGTTAGCAAACATGAAATACATTTTACAAAATAAAATATTGCAGGCAGTCACAGGATGAAACTTTCTTCTTTATTGAAATGTAAAATATAAATATATTAAGTGCTTTCATCCTATAAAACTAGGACTTCATCAGAATCAACTCTTCAAACAAAAAGCTTCCTTTTATACAGTAAAAAAATTCAATAATTAGTTAATTAACTGAGAAAATTACCCCACCTTAAAGAAACAGTACTCTGCAACTACAAAAGTATATAAAGCGTCTCTCCACCCTTTAATCTTGTCACAAGTGTAAAACCGTTTTTTTCAATGCTTTGACCATAAAAAAGTATGCAAAATGTGCATAAAAAATGATGGTCTAAAACTTTTTAATTAAAACCTGCGCTCACATTTAAAACAGATTGCAAAGAAATGTATTTGTTTAACCCAGGAAATTTTAAGGCATGTAATCTAAGCTGACATTTCATTTCTTTCTCCTCTAGCCTTAATTATATATTGCCTCCTCTAGGGTTTCCCTTAATTTGCTCCAAAATGACAAATTTACAATTTTTATAAGCAGGACATTCAATGGAATCCTTGTAGAGGTCATTGTTCAAATTCTCCTTACTAATTTGGTATTGCTGTTCATAAATTCTCTTATGAAGCCTTCTCTCTGTTTTCCCAGTATAATAGCCTCTCCTTCAAGAATATAGGGACACTGGGCACATCCTCTACACTTTGTGGTGCCAATTTTAACTATTAATGTGGTCGGACTTTTCACATTCATCTCTAGGGACGAAGGCATGAACCACTTTTATGACAGTTGGACTAGGAACACAGACTTCTCTAGTGATAGGATCAATTTGATTCATGATTACTGGCCATAGTCTTGGACTATAATTTCATTTTCTTTGAAGGGGAGTACTACAAACAGATCAAAGGGGTGGCCATGGGGGCCTCATGTGCTACTATATATGCAAATCTGGTTTTGCTGGATTGGGAACATAATAATGTTTTTAATTGTGACTTTTACTAATTTGTAAAGTTATATGTCAGGTTCCTAGATGATATTTTTATTCTGAGGAAGGGACCTGAAAAGGAGATAAACAATTTTGTTAGTCATTTTAATAGCACTTCCATTTTTTTAATTTACTTTCAATTGCAGTAGAACAGGAGTCAAATTATAATTCCAAACACTAGGAACAGTCCACAAAATGTAAGCAATAACACTCTCAGTTCCTAAAGCACAATATGCCCAGCATAAAAGGCACCAGTTAACACTCAGCGTCAGGTAAAAAGTCCAAAATTTATTGCACAAAAAGGTTAAGCGCTTTCATCACTCCGTGACTTCATCAGAACACTACTAATTGCACTCCAGACACTTTTATATGCTTCATACATCACATGACATGACACGTTCAAAACACCTGACATACTAATCTAATGTTAAAAATCATTTAAAAGTGCTAAAATACTCACGTAATACATTCATTGCCTTCCCCTATATTACCACACATTTAAGCATACATACTTTTATGCATTCATACTATGTATAACTATGCATACACACCAACATATAAAACTTGTACATATTGCACATCTAATGGTATAACATTTCCACAATACATACATAATAAAACATTCATTAAATACCTTCACCTTTTGTTGTATCATACTCATTTGCCTGCATTTACCCAGAATTGTCCAAAATTGGTTTAATAGATATATGATCATTTATTCCCGGGTACTCAGAGGCATTGAGTCTAATTTGCCACCTAACCTCTCTGTCACTGACTAACTTTTTTGTATCACCCCCTCTCACGTTATCGTTAACCTGTTCCAAAATTCCAAATTTAAACTTCGAGCATTCTTTATTATCTTTCAAGTGTTTCCACAGGGCATTATTCTCATCTTTTTTTCTAATGCTGTAATAATGATCATAAATTCTATTACGTAGGCATCTAGTTGTCTTGCCCACGTAAAAACACGGACAGTTGGTACACATAGCCAAATACACTAGGTTTTTTGTCCTACAATTCCCTCTACTAAAACTAATTTTGACTTTATTATAGTTTTGTAGGAGTCAAATTATGTGGACACCTTTAGTTGTCACACTGGTCAGGGTTTCAAATCAGTTATTTCCAGGAAGCCAACTTTCAGCAGCTCCTACTTGAACTTCTCCTCTAGTCATCCATTAAGTCAGAAGAAAATTATTGTCAAGGGGCAATGTATATGAGTAGCCTGCATGACTTCACATGAAGATGACATTGGTAGGTAGTTAAACCTTGTAGCTAACATGTTTCGTTCCAGATGTTACCCATCACATCTGATAGATGACATAAGAAGTTATGTAGAGTCTGAATGGGCTAAGAAATACAAACTACTTTTGTGAGTAGGTTTAACCAGATGTGGAGTTGAGCAAGAATCAGAAAAGTTTGAGAGAGCTTGGATTGTATAATATGGTTCACAAGCCAGAGAGGTTAAAAATATTGTCAAGAATAATTGGAATATACTAAAAGGCAATCCACACATTTATAAAAATTTTAGGGACTAAGCCATCATTTATTTTTAAAACAGTCCCAGATTTAAAAGTGAAATTGAAATGGGTAGCCCTATCTAACAATTATTTTGGTGCTTACAGGAATGGCACCACAAAATCTGGAGGATGCACCCAATGTCCCTATATTTTTGAAGGAGAGGTGCTATTGTTGGAAAATGACATTGCCTCAAAAGTTAACTTTATAAAAGGTAACTATTTTTCAAAAGGGATAGTTTACCTTGCTAAATGCTTGGGTTTTCCAACATGTTATGCTAGCAAAACAGAGAGAAGTCTTCATAAGAGAATTTATAAAAAAAATGCTTTGACACTTGTGACAAAATTAAAGGGTGGAGAGACCCTTTATATAGTTTTGTACTTGCAGAATACTGTTTCTTTAAGGTGGGGTAGTTTCCTCAATTAATTAACTTCTTCTTCTCTTTTGGCTGTTCCCATTAGGGGTCACCACAGCGGATCATCTGTTTCCATTTCTTCCTATCCTCTGCATATTACTGTGTCACACCAACCACCTGCATGTCCTCTCTCACCACATCAATAAACTTTATTTTAGACCTTCCTCTTTTCCTCTTACCTAGCAGCTCCATCCTTAGCACCCTTTTCCCAATATACCCAGCATTCCTCCTCAGCACATGTCCAAACCAACGCAATCTCGCCTCTCTGACTTTGTCTCCAAACCGTCCAATCTGAGCTGACCCTCTAATATACTGATTCCTAATCCTGTCCATCCTTGTCACACCCAGTGCAAATCTTAACATCTTTAACTCTGCCACTTCAAGCTCTGACTCCTGCCTTTTTGTCAGTGCCACTGTCTCCAATCCATACAACATAGCTGGTCTCACTACCCTCTTGTAGACCTTCCCTTTTACTCTTACTGGTACCCGTCTGTCACAAATCACTCCTGACACTCTTTTCCACCCATTCCACCTGGACTGTACTAACTTCTTTACCTCTCTTCCACACTCACCATTAAATTACTCTGAACTGTTGATACCAAGTACTTAAACTCATCCACCTTTGCCAACTCTACTCCCTGCATCCTCACCATTCCTCTATCCTCCCTCTCATTTACACATACATATTTAGTCTTAGTCCTGTTGACCTTAATTCCTCTCCTCTCTAGAGCATATCTCCACCTCTCCAGGGTCTCCTCAACCTGGTCCCTACTCTCACTACAGATCACAATGTCATCTGCAAACATCACAGTCCATGAGGACTCCTGTCTGATCTCGTCTTTCAACCTGTCCATCACCATTGCAAATAAGAAAGGGCTCAGAGCTGATCCTTGATGTAAACCCACCTCCACCTTAAACACATCTGTCACTCCCACTGCAGACTTCACCACTGTCACACTACCCTCATATATATCCTGTACCACTCTTACATACTTCTCTGCCACTCCTGACTTCCTCATACAATACCACAACTCCTCTCTAAGCACCCTAATATATGCTTTCTCCAAGTCCACAAAGACACAAAATTACTATATTTCTTACTGTATAAAAGGAAGATTTTTGTTTGAGGAGTTGATTCTGATGAAACCCTAGTTTTATAGGATGAAAGCATTTAATCTAATTATGTTTCATATTCCGATAAAGAAGAAAGTTTCATCCTGTGACTGCCGCAATATTTTATTTTGTAAATTAGTTTATTGTATCACACAACTTTTATTTGTTACTATATGTTAAATAAATTTTACATTTTGATTTTATTGTACACCAGTATGTCTTCAGTGATGTTTACAATACCTTCCAGTCCCTCACTAATCTGTGCAACAGTTCTCAGGAAGACCTCGTGTGATGAAGAAATATCGATGGCATACTAACAAAATCTGTATTTTTCTAGTGGTATGTTCAATATATGCAGATTTGACCTGTCTGGATCAAGATTTTTTTTTTTTTTTTGCTGAAAGCCCTGATAAGCACTTATCAATAAGAAATAGTTATCTCTTATCATCATAGACACAGATATTCCTCCACTAGAGTTACCCTGTTCAAATCTTGTGGGTCTCTGCAGATTCTAATCTTGCTTGGCTTAACTACAGTAACCATACTATTCAGCCATAAAATAGCATTGTTTGATTTGCTGTCACTCACAGTAAATCCATACAGTTCATCTCCTTTTTAGTTCTTTGCCTTAAGGCAACTAGAACTTTTCTTGCCAAAATATCTAGACTTACTTTAATGATATGTTAATCCAGAAAGCAGACAAGGCCAGTGAATAAATCAGCATGACTTTCAAAAATATTATTCTGAACATTTGATAACTTGCTTCTTTGAGTCAGTCTTTATTTTTTCTTTGTGCGTTGTGTTTCTCATTAAGGTATTACTAGTCTATACCAAATTATTTATCAACTGCCCTGCTCAACAGTGCATGTTTGTGAATATGTACATCATATTTTGTCTTTTATAACTCCAACAACAGTATTTTTACTGTTTAGTAAGATTAAACAAATTAGTATTGTGTAACTATATTTACAAATATGCAAATTAGGCTCAGCATAAGCATGCCGCTGGCTTCATTAATATGCAATCATTTGCCTCTACTGCCTGCACACTGTCTCTTGCCTCATTAGGACTACATTTACACACTGTGTATATGCTTAATCATATCCATCTACTCAGAAACAGCAATTTTCAGTGCATTGGACTGTTTCAATTACACAATCTGAAATAAAAAATGCAGGATCTATTTGTGTAAATATATCATAGCTATATCTGTGCATTTGGTGTTAGCTTATGGCCTTAACAAATCAGTAATGTACGTTTAGTGCCTTTTCTGTGCCTTGTAGTTCCACATTTCTAGATGCATTTTTCATCAAGATACTGAAGTCTGTACCAGTATCATGCTGAAAGTTGATATTTATTGATTAATACAGTTTTACAATTTATTGACTTATTTTATGACAACAATTTGTGTGCCTTTGCTTTTCTGAAAATTTTGTATCTTCCGCACACACATCATGGCAGTCATAAACAATTTGAACTCTGAAAGTGAGTTAACAACTAATCTGAATGAGCTTGTATTTGCACCCGGTATTTGCAGTATATTTCTTTGTTTTTGTCATTTTTTCTTTTTCTTTGTTTTACACATTTTCAAGAAATGATTAAACAAAATACATTTTCTGCATTCTTTATTCAACATGAGGCAAGTTTAACCTCATGCATAGTCTACATCTTGAATAACATGACATCTGTTCCACTGATTGTCTTTTGTTTTCAATAATGCGGTCATTACCAGGGCTCTATTTCCAACTTCCTATATGTAATTTATGTGCTATAAGTGCCAACATACAATTTTAGCTTCTTTTTAACTCTTGCTCAAGTTTATTTTTAAACAGGTCCAAATTATCTGCAAGGTCTTTCATGTGTATGTTTTTATTTGATGTGTACATCTTCACTGCTTTATCTAGAGTTAAATCTGTTTAAGTCAAAGGTTTTCTACTTTTGTTCTCATTTGTATGCCACAGACAATTCTGTCTCTGAGTAACAAATCATTCAGCTCACCAAACTCAAACTATTTAGCTCTATGTCGCAGCTTACTTACAAATGTGTCAGTCGATAATTAAGGCCCTTAGTATCTGGTAAAAATCAGTAGTGAACATATGGCTGATTTTCTTCTCATCAGATATAGTGTTTTGTTTTGTGTTTTATGACTGAAACAACATTTTACTCTTTAGTAAGATTAAACAAAATTTAGTATTTCTTTAATGTGCTACTTCCAGAAAACTGACTTCTTTGTTTTTTATGATATGCATTTTGGAATTAAGAAATGATAAGATTTTTTTCAACCAGTGCTTCTAATTTTCATCCAGAATTCTGTTGAGAATGAAACATGCCAGTGTATTAAGAGGTAAAATTACTTTTATAATAGAAAGGCTGTTTTGAGGTAAAACTAATTTTATAACAGAAATATGGCTGTTTTGAGACATATTAATGTGGTGTCAGCTTTATTTTGCTTGAGTGTCCAATGTTTGCCATTGTAATTGAAGTGGTGGTTAGTGTGAAAAGTTTACAGAACATTTTAATGCTGCTGTTACTTAATTTCATTGCTCAGTTTATTTTGCCTAGCTTTATCATTGTAACATTATGTTTTCAAAGTCTTTCAGTCACCGTAATTGTTTTATCTTTTAAATTTCCCCTGATGGTGTAGTGACTACTAAATACTTGGAGATCATCATTTCTCAAATGAAGAATACTGGCACTATCCCTCTCTCTTTCTGTGTTTGCGTTAAAGCACCCTCCCCTTGAAGACTAAACATGCATTCTCCATGAGACATGATCATTTAACTGGCTGTTTAATAAACAATATTAATCAAGTCCTGGTTAAGCCACTCCTTAAACTAATTAACCTGAATTAAGCCAGTAGCTTTGTCCATGAGGTTTGGCACACAGTAGTGGTGATGCACTGCACAAGGGTGACCCCATCACTGACCCCTGGAATTATGGGCCCATCAGCCTGACAAAGCTTATCTGCAAAACCGTGGACCATATTATAATTGATTTGTTTTTGTCAAGAGTAGATCCTGTCTAATGAATCTGGTTAACTTATTTGAAAGGATAATGCAGTCAGTTGACAGTCATCATGCTGTCCACACAGCATACTTTGACCTGGCCAAAGTGCTTGGCAGCATTTCCCATGCTAATGTAGTTAAAATGCATTACAAATAGATCTCTATGTTATAAAATGGATAGCAAATTAGTTAAAAGACAGAACTCACACCATGTTGGCAGCAGGTGTCTCATCAGAGAATATGAAGTTAGCCAGTGGTGTCCCATTGGGCTCTGTACTCAAACATCTTTTTAGCATTTACTTTTCTGATCTCTAGATCATGAACCAAGACCTCTGACTAACCATGTTTGCACATGACTTTAAAATAGGAATAATTTTAAGCCCCCTTCTGATGTCTAACCCCTTCTGTGAGAACTTATACTCGTAAAAAACAATGTACTAAAACGGGTCTGAAATTAACCACAGAAAAATGCAATATTGTCACATTTAGTAGACAACCTCCACCCCACCCCAGCATACAACATGAACAACATCCCACTCCAAAAAGAGAATGTGGTTAACACCTTGGAACTAAGTTTGATAATTCCCTTTGATCATTAGGTAGAAAGTCCTTTTACTTAGCACAGCTAATTGTCAAGGGATTATCATCAAAATCTAAACAAGCCATTGTTTGTTATATTCAGCATTAATTAGGCCAGTTATTGAATACAATGTCTCCTTTGAGATCTACTTCAATATGCGTACCAAAGAGCTAGAAAGTCCACAGAGATTCATAACTAAGAATATCATTGGCTTAAAAACCCTAAGTTAGCAGAAAAGGCTGGAAGCACTGCCTGTTAATTCAGTATCTTCTAGACTCCTAAGAGAAGATATATAGCCTGCCTTGTGTGCCTTTAGGGACTTATGGCCCTGGATCTCTTTTATATTCACAAATCAAACAATCCCCACAGATACAAGAACCATGAATCTAAATCTTCATCTGCAAATAAGAAAAACATGGTGGATAAATAGATTCATTACACAGTGCTTCCCCCACCTCTGGAATTAACTCCCACTGCAAATTAAGCAGTGTGATACATTAATTGTCTTCAAACAGGAACTAGATGATTGGATAGATATTCACAGTTTCACCCCTGGCATGGCTGACCTAGCCCTCCTCAAAAAAAGAGGCACAGTTTATGGGTGGGTATTTGATTGGCAAATTAGATGACTGAAAGAATCAGTTGCTTTGCATTTCCTATGATTCTATGAATAATACTAAGAATAATGATCAACACTTAGAGGGTTATGATTGGGTCTCCAATCATGACCATGTTATTATGTTATATACTGCCCTAATTTAAATAAGTTACTTACAGACGAATGTCTGTAAATTTCTGTGCACATAGGAGGAAAGACATTTATTGACAGAAAGTATTCCCTTCTCTTATACCCAACCATCACAGTGCTTACTGGGTGTGTAATAAATGTTACACACCTCTGAAAGCGATGTGATGGTCAGCTCTTATACTGCAGTAGCATGTAACAGGTTTATCTTTTTTTTCCAATCTTGGAGCATAATCACAGTGCACCATGGACTACATATAGTTTGTAATTGATTATAATATACTGTCAGATGTTTCTCTTCCTGGCATTGTAGTATTGGCACATGTTAAAAACAAACTCTTATTTCAAGCAAATATTACCCTCAAATGTTAACATCTCCTTTTCCAGTGGAGCATACCAGCAGATGTACTTCTACATACTATGACATCTAATATAAATATTTATTGGACTTTCGTCTAAAGAAGATGCTTCCTCATTAACATTATATAAGCTATATTTGTCTTAAGAAGATAGAAGATTTTATGAGAAATCTGCAAAAATTTGATGTAGATGATATTTACAGTCCAGTCATGAGACTTTAATGTACTTTACTCATTATTTTGCCTCTTTAAAAATGTATATAGCGGAGATCAATAGACCATTCTTAAATGAGGATTCAAAAGCATAAAAGAGATATTAAGAAAGTATAAATGCATAGTCCTGTGGCAGTATATTAAATACCATAATTCAGATACTAAACTCGTTCAAGGTGCTGTCCTGGTTGAAATATTAAATACCGTAAGATGGGGAAAAATATCAATCATTGCTCTGAGCAAAGGAAAAAATACTGCACCTCAGTGTAACATTCTGTGCCCACATGTCTGAATATTGAATTAAATTGGAAATGTCTTCTTGGTTAATTAATGAGCTGATTTTAGTTCTAACGTTTATACTACTGGATGGTTATATATATTTGCATTGATTAATATGTTTGTGTTTGTATAATTAACCCTTGGAAGGCTCTTCTCTAGGTGTCAAGTTAGAGACATAAAAGGCACAATTCATACTCAATTTCCAAATGATGCAAGGGTAAACAAGATGCCTTGTGTACATTCCTGATTCATATACAGGCCATTGCTCAATAGCACAGCCCATTAGTACACAGCAGCAGAGTTTTCGGAGCAGCATGCAAATATGGTAGTCATTGGATATGGCCTCTGTTAATAAGGCCCATTATGCAGCCTGTTGCAATGCTTTTTTAACATATTTATGCAATATGGATGACATACCTATTCATACTGGGCAAGTCTCACAAAAGAGTAGAGCAGAAAATGCTTAAGTATGAGATAGTATTTTTCAACATGCAACTATGGATTTCAATGGAGTTAAGCTGAGAAGGGTGAAGCAGAGAAGTTGTTACGTGGTGCTCTATTAGTGCATGAGAGGGTGGGTATGTGCCTGTCTATAGGTCTGTGTGTGTTAGTGTGTGCATTTGTGTGTGTGTGTGTGTGTGTGTGTGTGTGTGTGTGTGTGTGTGTGTGTGTGTGTGTGTGTGTGTGTGTGCGTGTGTGTGTGTGGCACAAAGGAAGGGATGACAATATTGTCTTATCCTTATAAAGGACTTGTAAGGAAAGGAACACAAAGAGGCCTGACATTTGGAAACTCTCTTAGAAGACATAACAGTCAACAATTAACTGTCTTCTAAGACTGCAAATTTAAAAGAAAAAAATAGGTTCAACAAAGGTTTGGTTAATTTTCCCTCAACAAAATTCAGATCTAAAAATGGGAGATCTACCTTCTTGGGATTTAAGGTATAAAAAATCTTTAAAAATATTCACAGTGTGGGGTTTGCTAAGGCAAGCCACTAAGGGAAAAATATGAACAAGTTGAAAATTGTACCTTAGTAGGGCAATGCAAAATATCTTGGCTAATTAATGGTGCATGATAGGAAACATAGGAACAATATTGAGTAAGTGATCACAGAAATCATAAGATGTATACTCATGTACACCTTTAACTATTAACAGTTTTAAGTTTGACCTGCATATCAGCAACATCATAAAAAATAATCATAAACTGGTCATGGTGTATAGGACTAAGAAATTCATCTCCAACTCCGCAAGAGTAACTCTTACCACCACTTATCTCTTACCCTCCCTTCTATACACTTCACCTATTCCAACCAATTTTCACTCTTCCCTCAAAGTAAAATTTAGCCAGTGTTATAATAAAATAGCTATATTTGCCATAGGCCAAGCCCACTACTCTCACCATTGCTCTGCTCTTAAGTTCCTAAATTGGCTCAAACTACCCCACCTTCTCACCATTAATCAACCATCACTATCACACAAAATACTGTACAACTCTTCATTTTCACAAACTATATCATCACTGCTTCTACACTATATTCCATCTCATGATCTACTCTCTTCTCACAAGTATCTACTATCTATTTACAAACCTCAAAGACCTAACGGTGTTAGTCTGCAGTCTCACTGTGTTGCCAAATCATGGAATAGCATTCCAGAATCAATCAGATTTATACCCCACTACTATTCCTTCAAGTCTAGGTTGAAAGAACATCTAACCAATAGTTGGATCTGCCCATGCTCCACGCCATCTTAGTTTTCTTTTCTATTTTCTTCTCTCCAGTCTTAATAGACTTTTTCGTGATCTATCCTACTTCCCTTCCTGCATTACTTACTTTCTAGCCTAACTTTTCTATATTTCCTTAACCTTCTAATGTTCCTTCTCTCTATTTTTACACTAAATTTTATCTTTTCCAGAAATTATGACTGTAGTGGTAACTTATTCCATGAGTTGGGAATATATTGAGTTAGCAACCTATCCATAAAGTGAGTCTCATTTAGTTGTTTTTTTACGGTATTAGTGCCGATTTTGTAGGGCTACTGTTTTTTGCAAAGAACTGAGACGTCAACTAGGACTGGCCACCTCAGAGCTGCTAGAAGGCTATTTCTATAAGTAAAGGAATGCTAACATGTTGAGACAGCTGAAGGATTTAAGACATTTAGCTGTTTTAGTTAGAAATCTTTGAGGCTTATCCAGTTAAAAGATATGCTTAGATTTGTACAAACAAAAGGGGACATTGTGTTTGATGATGGGTCTGACAAGGAGATATTACAATGACAGAATAACTTTTAGGGGTCTTGATGATATTCCCTTGGTAATTAATTGAGCCAGACAGAAGGATTTTGTGACAATGGTGGATACATGATGACCAAATGATAGTTTTCTACACAAATCACAGGGCTCTTATGATCTTCTCTGTCTGAAGAGGACTACCATTTATAACCAATGATGTGGCAGCAGCTTTTTTTGCTGAATGCTGCTACCCTGCATGTTTTGCATTTTGCTTGAGACCATTTTTAGTCTATGAGTTATATGCATATCCCAGCCATTGCATGAGCTGTTTAGTTTCAGTGGATGAGCAAATAACAGTGCCCAACTTATAATCATCAGCAATCTTGGTCAACCATATTTCTAGAATACTGGCCTGGATGTCTACAAAATAAATGCCAAACAGGAGAGGACTAAGAATTGATCCTGGTGGTACCTCACTAGTTACACATTTACATTTAGAGACGGTCATCTTATAACATCTAATATTAATATTTAATTGGATTTGAGTCAGTACAGATGACAAATCAATCTTGAAAGGGGAAAATTCTTCTGCTGGCAGTGGTATACAAATTATTTCAATAATGTTTTTCATTTTACTATATAAGTTTTTCTAGTAGCATGCTTGCATCGCATGTTCTATCTACAAATACACAGAAATATGCTTTTGATTGTTTACGAATTTTACTGCATTGCATTTGACTACCAATACCTTCTTTATCTGGAAAAGTATGCTGTAATTTGAGCAGAGCATCAGAATAAAATCTAAGATTACATGCTATATAGTAAAAGTCAATATGACTAGAAAATTGCTATTTGATTTGGATCTCTTTATCACCATTTTAATGTCTGTTTCATCTTTTCTTGTTTTACTTTCTTCTGCCATTTTTATTTATAACTAGTACTAACAAAATAACAATACATTTACAGAACCTTGAGATATATACACCATTGTATTGTTTGATAAATAAATTCAAATTCACCTTTAAAGAACTCTGGAGCACATTGTTTTGTATACATTCTGCAGCACTATTACACATATATCAGGTTATAAGTTACTTGGAAAAAATATGGTACGAGCCCATGATTTTAAATGGGTGTGTCTGATAAGACTGCCACCTCTCAAATCTAGAGTTTCAAGACTCCTTTGTAAAATAGCTGTAACCACATTTCCTCTGCCCTTTTGTGATTCATGGGCTGCGGCATATAGCAGAGTATCACACGACTTATAGAATGCACAATAATGTGGCTGTGATTTGTGAATGAAAATGCTTTAATGAAATGAATTGCTTAGTCAAATCTCAGTATGAAATACTAACACTCTAGTAGTGTTTGATGGATAGTAACTGACAGCCTGCCTTTTTTTCCTGTAAGGTTTTACTGTGCACAGATGAGACTACGAAACAAAGGTCAAAAACTTTCTAAATAGGAGTCAGGTATCAGAGTTTTATTGTTTACATGGTTAATAGAAGTTTGAGGAAAAAGTGAAAAGGTTGACAGACAGCATGAAGACAAGATGGTATTTCATGTACTTTCCAGACATTGTTCTCACCATTTTTAAGGAGGATTTGAAAATCCCAAGTGGATATGTTTATTAAATAATAACAAAATGACAGTTTATGAAAGGGAAGGTCAGATTTCATTTGATCTTTACATGGAATATGACCTGCTTATATGATTATAGCTTCTTACTTTAGAATATACACAATAAATTAACTCTATTATGAAAACTCTTACACATTAAAGGTGAAAGAAAAAAATTACAGCTAACGTTAACATAAGATGCCTAATTAAGTACGCCTTAACATTCTCAGATTTTATGAACACTGTTATCTTAAAATATTTCCATAGGATTAAATAAACATGTCCTGACATGAATCTTCTCATTGACAGGTGTATAGTATACATTCAGTTTTCCTTTATTCTTCATTAATATTATTCTGTGTCCCTTCCATTTGTACAACTGGATGATTGTTATTTTCATTTAATGCTTAGCTATAGTATGTGAATCTCAATATTACTAATTTAATGATTTGATCGATAATAAAGCTATAATAAAAATGATAATAATGCCATTGATATCACTGACATAGGAAAATTGACTAAAATGGGTCACTAAGAGAAATAAGTTTAAATGACAAATTCCTACAAGTGGGCAATATATATACAGCAAATGGGGGATATACTGGGCATTTTATACTGGGCATTTTATCACTGAAGTTTATATTACTAATGTGAATTCTGTGCATCTTAGGCAAAAAGCAATTCCTTACTCAAAAACTGCCCGTGTTAATCACAAATAAAAGCAGTCTGAAGACAATTCTCTTTTGAAGAGACAGAAAATCTCTGAATGCCACTTAATGAGAGAGAAGACAGAACTGTTCTAATGCAGCTTTACAGTAAAATGAAAATGTAGCAGGATGCACAATCATACTAGTAATTTAATCAAATTTGTTAAAGCAATTGTGCTATTTATGGGTGTTTTTTTTAATATTCTATGCAAAGTTCATGGACCGTCCTCAACTCACATATTTTCTGCACATTATTTAGGGTAATAAATGTAAAGTCAAGCTATGATTGACATTCTTTTCCTGGAAGTGAAGAGGTATTAATTTAGCCTTTCTGAACTCAGTAATATCAATTTTAATTAAATGTTAGTAGGAGGTGTGATCTAGAAGCACTGATTTAATAAATGATGCTTCCAGTTTGGCAATACACAAGAGAGGTAGTGGACAGGCAGTATATAATTTGTTTGCAGCAGGTTCTATGGACTCATCTTTCTATGCAGCCCCAAGCCAATTAGTAAAATTTATTAAAGCCCTAATCCCTGATAAAGTTAAAACTATATATTTTGTATTTCTGGTAAAAGAAAATATTAATTTCTATTTGTACCTCTGATGGTAAATTGTTTTTAGAAAAACTTCAGATTTTTATCAAACTGCATTGCATGCTAAGGCAGCAGGATCTCTTATTATCCAGATGCAATGAAAGAAATATGTTTGATATTGAATTCACTTCTTTTTGATGTATCGTGCAGAGAACAAAAAAAAGTTCTACTTTCAGATATTCTGTTGTGTGTATATATAATCACAGTGCAAAAAGTGCTAGGCTAATTCACAACTGTCATCAGTTTTGTTAACATTTTTCCAATTTATCTAACATTACTAATGCTCTGAGTACCATGCTTATTGTAAATATTTAAACAAAGCTATTGCCATAAAGATAACACTGACAAATTATGATAACATTTCAGTTAATAGTTACCAGTCACTCGTGGTATACAACCATTTTAATAACCACAACTGTCTAGCTTCTATTTCCACTTCATGTTTATTCTATATTACTGCACTTTTCTAAACTAATTTCTCGCTTTATAGTAGAAGCTGCATATATAAAAAAGTAAGATATTTTGACACTTATCCATAGGTGCAAATGAGCTAGTCCATACCAAATTCAAATATCTTTAGGCTTATTTCACAGAGAATTTGAATTTAAAATGTTTCTGTGCCACATGTTGCACATTAAATGACACATGTCAACAAAAGATGGTGGGTTTTACTGCAGCTTTTCGAAGACCGTGGTCTCAAAGCCAGGTACTTGTACAGTGTGCTGCTTATGCTTGAATTTGAATATCAGTTCATACAAGCTGTTGTTGCACTTGACCTGAACATATTATTCAGTTCTGAAAGAGGTACATGCAGCAGCCGTGGGAGTGCAGATTAGGGCAATGGTTGCGAAGGGGGTTTAGGGAGCTGGAGTTGAGTTTTAGGGTCAGGGAGCAGGAGTGGAGATTAGGATTAGGGAGTGGAGGTGGAATTTTAGGATTAAAGAGCAGGAAGGGAGTTTTCAAGGTTAGGGAGCAGCAGGGGAGTTTTAAGTTCAAAAAGTGGAGTTGGAGTTTGAGATTTAGTTATCAATCAGGGACTTTAGGATTAGGGAGGAGGAAACAATTTTAGTGTTAGGGATTGAGGACTCTGTTTAGGAACTGGATGGGCTTTTTGATTAAGAGTTAGGATTCCGGTAAGACTGTTCTGTTTCATAGCACTGAGTGTCGGAAGGGCTAAGAAGTAAGATCAGGCTAGTGGGAGTTACAGCACTTACTGGTTTGAACAAGGGGCTGCAAGCAAGTGTGTGATGAGCTGCAAGTATGCAGGCAGGTGTAGTATATCCAGGATGGCACATCAAGGAGATGTTAAATCAATGTAAGTGATAGTGAAAGAGAGGCTAGAACCTGGTGCTTTGATAACTATGAAAAAAACATTTTTATTAGAGCAGGACAAATAGCACTGCATTTTCATCTTAAGCCATTTTAGATTGATGAGCACCTTTTCACTTCCTTTTTTTAAAAAAGTGACAAACCAACAAACTCCTTTTCACTTCCTCGTCTTAAAAAAATTGATAAGCTAAGTCTTACCAATCAAGTGATTTCTTTTTTTTCTTTTTGAGACAAAACCCTCCTGAAAGTACAAGATAAAAAATGCAGTAATAAAGTCAGAATGCTCATATCTAATAAATTGCAATAAAAAAGTAATGGATATAGTAAACTTGACAGATGTCCTTCAGATCTTGAATGAGTAAAGTTGCTGTTACTTTTATGGCATGTCATGCTGGCAAAGCATTGGGAGACATGCCCAAGTAACACCAAATAATATATGCTCATAATATACTGATATGAAATCCTTTATTGTATTTCTGACAGAAGGCAATATTCAGAACAACTGCTGTTGAATAAAAAAAGCAAGTGTTGTATATTCTGAAATTATTGATAATACTGCTGATATACAGATAACCATGATAGCCTTCCCTACACAGTCTCTTGGAGAAATTACAAGTAAGTACCTTGCAGGAAAAAAAAGTCGAACGGCATAAGACTGAATATTTTTATCCTTAAGAAATCATTGGTGAGCACTTTCTATGTATGTACCAGCAATAATTCACTTTCTAGGGAGATTTCTCCCTTTTTCAAGTAAGTACAACCATGGAGTTGGTATATATAAGTTCAGGGGGTGTATGGGGCTTTCTCCGCACATCAGGGTGTGAAGGAAGGCTTGCCCCACCCCCTGCAAAAAACAAGAAAAAGAGAGGTTTTGCCCTATTGGTTTTAGGGCACTTTTTCACTCTGTTGAAAAATTAACCTTCAGAAAGTTTGCGTTTCATAGCAGAACTGTATTAATAGCCATGCCTTTGAAGCCCACATTTTTGCTTTGCTTAGTTATTGTTCTTTAAAGTTAAAAGGTGGGATACACCAAGTATGATTTGTAACAGAGTTTTGCTTCATTTATTTGGTGTTCTTTAACATTAAAAGATGGAAATCATAAAGGTATTCTAGGACTCAGCCATAATTCCTATCCACAAAGCAGCCTCACATTGGCTTAAGCTGTAGCAGCTTAGAGTAAAGCTTTCTAAATCCCGTTTGAAATGTTGATAAATTTAGTGTTTATGCACATGATCTCAACTTAACCACCTGTTGGTACACTAACTACATAGTTATGATCCTGGCATCCTTTCTTTGTTCTATTAAATAAAATAAGCATAACCCTGATCTCTTTCCAGCCTGACTGCCTTTTTGTCCAATATGTACATTCCATATATGTTTTAAATAACAAACTGTACTCTGCCTTTTCCAATAGCAGCATATAATTAACAAGTATAACTTTGACTGAAAACACAATGTGGGCTGCAAGACTCTATGCTATTATTGCACTGATATGTATTTTACTGGATCTGATAACTCTAGTTAATATTGTTTTATATCACATATTTAGATGCATTTTTTATTAGTTATATTGCTATTTGCTGGTATTGTTAGTTATAAATGTCAACATATTTAATAAAGGTACCCACTACAAAAAAAAAATTAAATCGAACAAGTATGATAACTGAAATTCTTCTTTCCTGCATTAATAAGCACTTAACATAAATAACAAAAGGATCTCAGAACTCCATTCGTTTTCCTTTCCTCCTTTTTGAAACTGATTCTATTTTAGTTTTCCTTGAAGGCCTCACAAATTATTCATCACACTCTCTAGTCCATGCAACCTGCCAAAGCTCATTTTAACTTAGACTAGACTACCACCTGGCTTTGGGAAGTTGGCCGTCTCCCTTGCAGAACAACCACCAAAACTGAAAAATCCTACATCAATAGATTCCTGCAGAGGGTCAAGGCAGTAGCATTCAAAGGGAATTAGGAATCTACTTTTTTAAGAGACGGCAGGAACACGCAATAATGCAATGCAGCAATGCCAATAATATAATGCATCTAATTCTGCCTCATGACGGAAAAATAGCTGGGCCAAGGTGTACCACAGTCTCCAAAAGAGGTGGTTGTCATAGATTCTTACCACATACTATTAGTTCCCTTGAACTAAAGAAGACATCAGGCTTCCAGGAGCCATCCCTTTCCTAGCTAAGTTTCTGACAAGTAGGGTTGGCCAGGATTTATTTATGTGTTTTCTTATTATTTACTAATTGGGTAGGTGAGCTGAAAGGAGGATCCTTTCTAGCAGTGAGCTGGGAGAGAAGGATTAGTGAAATGGAAACTTACAAAAATATAAAAATATATATGGGTTATGTAAGTAGATAAGGTTTAATTGCATAACTTTGCATGTGTTTTTCCAGGGTCTATATTACATTATTGAATACTCATGTATTCGAAAACGTAATAGTCGACCCGTAAATGTCAAACAAGTAAAAAAAAAAAAACACCACCCAAGCAAACCATTTAAATGCTGTAAGCAAGGGGGCTGTGCCCCCATACCCCCTGCTACTTAAATATATCAACTCTGAGATCGCCATACAGTGCAGACAATGAAAAACTTCCATTTCCACACTGTACGGAGATCTCCATTGAAATGTTCGACGTTGGACATTTTCTATATTTACGGGTCGATTATTACATTTTGAATACATGAGTATTCGATAACATAATATAGACCCATTTTTGCATACGACATCAAAACATATAGTTAGTTTTTGAGCCACAATAGATCAGAAGAAGAAGAAGAAGACGGTATTAAAATAGTTATTTTAACCAATGGAAGAATGCATTCATCACATGGTATCTAATATAATCACAGAGTCATTAAGTCAAGTGGAAATAGCTTGTAGAATTACTTTTGTTGGGCTTGTCAGCCATTAGAGTGCACACTGGTACTGTAATTTCAATATAGGTTTATAGGTTCATAGGTATATAGTAGGCTAAAACACTAGGGCTTTTATAAGATTAGTCATGCAACTAAAATGTGTCCTACAAGTTATATATTTTTGACATTTAATAGAGGCGATTGTTGGCTATGACATGATTTACTAACTGCCTCTGTCCATCAGAGATGTGGGTGCCAGAATTTTTGATTTCCCAACCAATGGCCCAAGTTTTGCTTAAATAGGGTTATGGAGGGACTTTGTTTCAACTGGATGAGATATGAGAGAAGATTAAGAGAATCTAACACATGAAACTTTTAAAAAGACTGTAGCTGATAGAAAAGGATTTTCTCTCTGAGGAAGATGTTTGTCTTACATTAAGCTATGTATTTGTTTGCTAAACAGATAAATGGTCTGGCTTTTCTTAGGTCCCTTTTCAGACATGATATGGACCATAAGGTCAAGGATATATGCAGTTTATAAGTGCAATTTAAATTAGCAAATAAACCAGCTTGTATTTCAGAGGAAATTGCAATACCCAGAGAAAATACACACAGACATGACAAGAACACACAGTGCCACACAGGCTATAGCTGGAGGTCTGGACTGAACTCAGGACACTAGAGCTGAGGCAGAAACATAGCAAGTAAGTCTCAGTGCTGCTCAAATATAAAATGTGTCAGTTTTATGGACTGCAATATCATACAGAAAATGTAAACTACTGTACAATTATATTTAAATAAGAATAAGATAACTGGCCACATGGCCAGGACCTTTTTCTGGACAGGATGCCATCCATTATAGGTACACACATATGCACACATAATACTCAACTGTCCAGATTTTTGCCTCATATTTTGGTCAATTCTTCAAAAAAGTTGTGGTTTACTGTCAACTCACTGAGGATTGAAGTCACTAAATAATAACATGCATTTGATTTCAAACTTTATAAACTGCAGAAAGTGGGTGCCACGGTGGTGCAGCGGTTAGCATTGTCACCTCACAGCAAGGGGTTCTCTGGTTCGATCCTCGGCTGGGGTGCCTTCTGTGTGGAGTCTGCATGTCCTCCCTGTGGTCACGTGGGTTTCCTCCAGGTGCTCCGGTTTCCTCCCACATCCCAAAAACATGGTGTAGATGGATTAGGCACTCTAAATTGGCCCTAGGTGTGAGTGTGTGCCTTCCATGGAAGGTTGGGTGCCAGGCTGGCAACTCGACACTGTAAAACTCCACTGCCAATCATGAGCAGACAGGTGATCCACTGTGTTCCGTGGAAGGTTGGGTGCCGGGCTGGCAACTCAACACTGTAAAACTCCACTGCCAATCATGAGCAGACAGGTGATCCGCTGTGGCGACCCCTAACTGGGAAAAGCCAAAAGAAGAATAAACTTCAGAAAGTGCATGGTAACAAAACCTGCTATTCTTTCAACTTTCTGAGTTTATAAGAGCAGTACTTAAAATCTGTCCCTATTTTGGGGCCTTTGTACCTCCATTATTTTAGGTTTTGTCCAGATTTCTTGAACTAAATGGCTGAGAGGTATGACACATATGTGCACACACATACACATATACACACACACTCACACACAAACACACTACATACACCTGTGTGTTATATAAAGGAGTACCAATTCATCTGCATATTTTTGATATGCAGAATGAAACTGGACCACTCAGCAAAAATCCAACTGGACACAGGGAGGGTATGAAGATACAGCACAAAAGGAAGCTCAGCTGGGAACTAAACTAATGAATCATCTGCTAAGAACCGGTAGTGCTAACCACTGCACTATTATGTCACTTCTCACATGAGAGCAGACAATGAAAATATATAGATTTGAATCTATATTAAGAGAGGGCAGAGGATGACATTACAGAGTGTAACAAAATGTTCAAGACATTAGCAGAATATAATCTATTAGCACATAGATAATACTATGATCATAAACATTTAAAATGCTATGTAAAGTAAAAAATAAAAGGCAGACAGCAGAATTCCAAATAGTTAATCAAATACAGGTCATACTAATGTGCATATCAGGTGTGCATACAATAAAATAGGGAAGACTGCCAACTGTATGCTGGGCAAAAGGAATGAATGTATCACATACCAAAAAAAGCATATAAGTGAGAGAGCAGGGCACAGTATATGCCCTTTCAAAAGATTAAATGTGATAAGGATAGCAGAGACATGCAACTCTGCAATGTGTGAAGCTTGTGATGTATCCATATATGTAGGACTAGACCCATGACACATTGTTTTGTTTGCTTGTTTCTGTATAGGAGATGCTGGATAAGTCGTACAGTTATGGTTCCAGAGATCCATACAGAAATCCAAGTTCATGCTGGGAGATCATTACAAAGAAGCCCAAACCTGTATGCTTGCAGATTGGGAATGCATGCTAGCCAAATAAAGTCATTCTTCAGATATACAACTCTTTGATGGGCATACATTATGACCATGTTAAAGCAAAACACATTGCAATGATGTATGCTTAGAAAAGAAAAATATATAAGAATGTAGAACAAAGCCAATAGAAGGAGCTGAAAGTATGCTTACAACAACAGAGTAACCACCAACCATATGTGCAGCACAAATAACCATATATGTGGAAACAAATTAAGGCCATACAATGCTCAAGACACATGCTTGCATGTATTCAAGTTATATAACTAGTGCAGAAGAACCAGTAGCATACTTAGGATGGGGGTAAAGGGGGCAGCCACCCCAGGATCAAAGTGTTGGGGAGGCAAATAATTGTGAGTATTGCGTATGCAATCAAAACTTCAGCAGCTGCTTGCTACAAATCTGAAGAGATTTTTCCCCTCTTCAACTCAGGGTAGAGTTTTTTTTTTTTTGGATGGGTGCAAAAATGGCTAGCTATACTTCTGAGAAGTACTTTTGTAATGTAGTTCTGTTTGACGTGCAATCTGTGAAACTTTAAAGGTCACATTTGCAAAATGCTAAAGGTACAGATTTGTATTGTGCAGAGAAACATAAGTGTAGATATACTGCATACTATGCATCAGGTACATATGCTCTAAAGACTGGGTAGACAGATCTGTAGTACAGCCAACAAATACACAACAAAAGGGCTACAAATACACATAATGTTAATGTTAGCAGATTGCTAACACTAGTGTTCTGCAAGAAAACTAAAACAGACACAGCATAATGTACTATGTCCACTTGTTTCTATAGTCCCCATGGTCATGTAGAGACACTGACTGCTGATATATATATATATATATATATCTTGATTGCAAGATGGAAATCATAAAGGCTGCCCCGTGACACACCCCAGTCATTGTATACAGTGTATGTATCAGTACATGGAAAAGCACATGTAGACATAAAAGAAGTTCCATGCATAGTTTGCTGAGTAGGCAGTCCACTTCTTTAGGAGACTAAGAAATATAAGCTCTACAGAAACAAACCTTGCACATCAGATTTAAGTTTTCTGTTGAATGCCATGGATCCATGGTGTATTTGTACCACATGTGCAATCATCACAAAATTTGGCTTGCTTGTACCCTTCAGTTACTGATATAATGCCACTGATATGCTTATGTACTTCAAGGGCAGTGCTATTCAAAGACCTTATGCAGCTAAGGTGAGGCAGACATGTTACCATTCATTGGCTAATTTTAAAGTCAGGCAAGACACTTTAAGCCTATCATATCAAACAGGTACAAACTGGCAGTAATTTTAAGAAATGCATGGCACTCTTAAATCCCCATGCAGGGGGCTTTGCCCCCTGTAAACCCTTAACTAATATAACTAACTATGAAGTCACAAAACTTTAGGGAAAAGTAAAACAATGAAACAACCTCACTAAAATGTGAGTAAGCAAATCTAAAAAATCCCAGTAAGACTGCCAAGGAAGGCCTGAAATGTGTGAAGAACTAATGTGATGAAACATGCATAGAAAAATGCATCTCATACTGTGTAACAAGAGTACCAACTTATGCTTACTGTGGTATGATTCACTGCAACATTCATCAATATACAAAGTGTGCAATAACTAAAGCAGAATGAGTATGAACTGCAGCTGCCCAGTGCCAACATTATTAGATGAGCCACTACATGGTTTCTGTCTGATACACCATCCATTCCACTAGGTGCACAGGGACATCATATTTATCACCCATACTAGAAATTACATCAATATGAGCAACAACATCACCAGCAGAAAGCCAGTCTACTGTTAAGACATGTAGCTTTTGCTTGAGGATTCACAAAAGTGTGGAATTATCATGGCAATAAAGTGGCATGACATGTCCCACTTACAAATGACACATGAGGTGCACATACTGCAAATGTGCAGGCACATCATCATATGTGTCATTTCATTTCAGGCATGCATGTCTTATTATTGACCCTTGGCCATGAATCAATGTAATTTATCATACACTGCATTGGTGTTTGAGGACAGTAAGTTAATATATCAGCAAGGTGCAAAGTATCCTACACATTATCACTTTCAGCACAATGATAAAGTCAGTACTTGATGTTATTACCATATCCTGCTAATATACCAGCTGCTGCAAACAGGTATATTCCTGCATAAGGCTTTGCAGATTCTTCCTTAGTGATGCAAGACTCAGGCAGGACTAATGGCTCCTGTGATAAACTGAGATGCTGCCAGCCCAGCTAGCTGGAATTTTATGAATAATTATATGTCACTTGAAAGTGTTAATATGATTTATATACAAAATGTGACACTGTCAGCCCAGCTAGATAGAATTTTGTAAATAATTCTATGTCATTTGTGAATAGTAATATGACTTGTATGCTTGCCTTAAGAAATGTAAGAAAACTATATGTTCTGTACTGAGCGTCAATATTGTAACCACAATGAACCCTGTTGGAAAAGAGCAGACGTGTATAACCTATATACCAATGCAAATGTATGTTTTCATAGTAGAAGTTGGAATATATAGAGTTAACTTGCAAAACTCTAAGAAAATAAGTTGATAAGTAAAGAGTTTTAAGATGTGTTATAAAGGTAGCTTAACTCAGCTAAGAGACAGGTTGTGAAGGCTAGGGGTTTCTTTCTATTGTCTTGAAACAAAGGTAATTACAGGTGTCCAAGGTAATTTTACGACTTCCAGTTTCAGGCAAGCTTCTATGAGAGAATTGTCAGCTTCTGAGAGATAAGTATTTTTAACAGATACATGTTAAATTTTAAGTTCCTGCTAGCCTGGGAACTTAGACAGAGGTGACAAGAATGACATAATCTGAGATGATTCAGCAGTAATGTGTTTATTAATTTAAGAACTATCTCAGAGAGAAAGTCTATGCATTTTGTATTTTGTTTTGGACCTATAAACATCTCTTCAGCACTTCTCATCTATATCTGCCTGGCTCTGTAAGCAAGACATTAGGGCATAGTATCTCTTAGAGATAGAAATATAGCAAGAGTAGTCTAGATGTTTTCTGTGTTTATGTGAGACTGTTCTGCAATGTTGTTTTAAAATATTTATTGTGATTCTAAACTCTATTGTCACTGTGTTGAGTTAATGTGTATTGTCTTGTGCTTTTATTATTTATTATTAAAGATGTTTAAACCTTTAATTGTGGCTGTTTTTGTGTAGAGTTATATAAGCTCTCAGAGTACTTGCATATGTATTTGGTGATACTGCACAAGCCACTCCTAAATAGCCTTCAAGTCTTAATAACACTTACCATTTGGATAACAGTAACATTGCACAGTAGAATCGGTCACCCTTTGTAAGGGCCTTAGAGTAGCTGATAAGAGTGGTTGGTAGCAGGTGGTACTACCATGTAGCCTGGGTAGAAGGGGGCATAGCTAGTGAACCTGTGCCAGCCTTCCCCAGGAGTGTCTGTGCGTTTGTATGGAAATCAAATCTCAAAGTGTGTGTGTGTCAGCTACTTGAAAAGGGACATGAAGCACTGGTTGGACAGAGAGGGTGCTGGAGGTTTTGGCCTGACCACTCCGCTGACATTGAAACCCTATAGCTGTGCCAGTGGAGAGTCTTATTGGGGATTTGGAGAGAAAGTGAGAAACCAGCCCCAGACTGACTGTGATCTCTGTGTGCTCTTAAGGGAAATTGTACTCTGTGTGTGTGTGCGTGTGTGTGTGTGTGTGTGTGTGTGTGTGTGTGTGTGTGTGTGTGTGTGTGTGTGTGTGTGTGTGTACTTGTCATCCTCCCAATGTGCATGTCCCTCACTGGTGTTAGTGGTGAATATTGAGACTCCTTGATTACTGTGCGGGGGCAGGGGCATCACATATTAATTGTTTGGCAGTGGTGGGATATCCACATCAAATATTAATTGTTTGATAGTGGTGAGATAGCCACATCACATATTAATTGGCTTGTAGTGGTATAGATAGCGAAGTCCTGTAGCTTGTGTACAGTGATCACTGAAGGTGTTTGTACTCAAAATCAGGCATGCAGTGAACATTGAGAGTTCATATCACAATTTTTTTATTTCTTTTGTTAGTTTAGTTAGTTAGAGACAGCAGGCAAGCATGTCAGCAGAGGAGTATGGAAAGCTGACAAGGAGCCAGTTGGCTGAGATGTTCCAGGCTAAATGACTGGTGCATAGAAACCTGACAAAAGCAGACATGATTGCAGATCTGGTCATAGCTGCATCAGAGAATAGCAACCAGGAGGATGATCAGACTGGCTGTGGAGATGTGCATCTCTCAGAAAATGGACAGCTCAACCTTTCCACAGAAGGCTTAAAAATCCATCTGGAGCTAAAGAGACTTGAGTTGGAGGCCACGCATTTGGAAATGGATGCAGCAGAGAGACTGAGACATCTGGAAGGTGAAGAGAAGGAGAGGCAGAGGCAACATGAAAAGGAGATGCTGACTCTTCACCACAGTCATGGAAGTAATGGGGAAGGGAATAACCAGACCCCAGTAGCAACAAAGGTCAGTAAATTTCTTCCACAGTTTAAAGAGGGGGATAATTTTGATAGTTTCATTCATATTTGTGAGAGGGTATGTAAACAGTATAATGTTGACCAAGGGCTCTGGGTATAGTTCCTGACCCCCTTACTCCATGGGAAAGCTGTAAATGTTCTTTCCAAACTATCTGATGTTGACTGTTAAATTATAATGTTGTAAAAAAACTGTTTGCTAGAATGTTTTAAGCTAACACCTGAAGCTTATAGGAAAAAGTTTTGTGAGCATAGACACAAAGTAGATGAAAGTGTGTGTGGATATGTTGCTGAACTAAGCACTTATTTTCATAGGTAGGTGAGTGGATGTCAGGTCACCACTTTTGAAGGGCTGGTAGACCTTTTGTTGAGGGAACAAGCCCATAGCACTTTGCCTGAGTACATGAGGACCTGGTTAGCTGATAGACAATGCCTTACTGTAGATGAGTTGGGCAAGAAGGGAGACCGATACCTAGCAAGCAGGGCATCACTGCACAGGAAAGGGACACCCAGTGCTGCTCATGGGTCTAAGGGAACCCATTGTGGGCAGCCCAGACTGTCCCAACAGAATCTGCCAATAGCAGGGGAAGCCACTAGTCCAGGTACACATCCAGGACCCGGGGTTAAATGTTTTGAATGCAACCAGTGGGGCCATGTAGCATACAGATGTCCACAGAGGCAAGGTGGGGAACAAAAGGTGGAAGAGCCAGTAAGTGGGAAAGATAAAATACCAATAGTAGGTTGTCTTGAGACAAAGAGGGTACCAAACTACCATCCTGCAGATGT
This sequence comes from Protopterus annectens, assembly GCF_019279795.1. Taxonomy (NCBI): domain Eukaryota; kingdom Metazoa; phylum Chordata; order Ceratodontiformes; family Protopteridae; genus Protopterus; species Protopterus annectens. The sequence goes on from NC_056726.1 coordinate 577,664,961, forward strand.
CCTGATAGGGAAGGATTTTGATAATGCAGTACCATGTGTTCATGCAGTTACTTGCAGTCAGGCTAGGAGACAAGGGTTTGGGTTTGGTAGCCTGGGGAAGACCCAGACAGACTGCATACTTGCAGCCAGGACTGGTGAGGTGGTTACTTCAGGGAGGGAGCTACCCTGTAGCAATGAGACTGAAGGTGAGCCACAGCTGCTTGTGGGTATTGATGTTCCCTTATACAGAGTGACTGCAAGGGTAGATGTGAGTAGTAGTACCCAGGTTGACAACGAGGCACCACCATCAGAGGATGCAAGACTTCCTGTGGAAAAGGAGCTGGGAAGGGGTTACAAAAAGAGAGTTGAGACAGGCTCAGCTCTCAGATCCTACATTACAAGGCGTGAGAGAGGTAGCTAGTGAGGCACCTGATTCTCAAGGGAAGAGGGAATCTGTATACTGGAACAAAGCATTTCTGTATAGAGAGTGGACTCCTGAAGGAGGGCTAGAGGGTGAGAGAATACAGCAGTTGGTAGTGCCTAAAGCCTTCCATCTGGCACTTCTAGCCATAGCCCATGATATTCCATTTGCAGGTCATATGGGCATAAAAAGTACGAAGAGACATATTACACAGAACTTTTATTGGCCTGGAATTTCCAGAGATGCAACAGGGTACTGCAGGACCTGTGAGCAGTGCCAAAAGGTAGGCAAGGCAGGAGACAAAATGAAAGCTCCTTTGATGCCTTTGCCTGTGACTGAGGAGCCATTTCAGAGGGTAGCTATGGATATTGTGGAGCCTCTGAGTACCCCACGTTCCACAGGAAAAAGTATATCCTAGTGGTAGTAGATTATTCTACCAGATACTGTGAGGCAGTGGCTCTGTCCTCCATTGAGGCAGAAAAGGTGGCAAATGCTTTGTTAGAGATTTTCAGCAGGGTAGGTTTCCCAAACGAAATACTGGCTGACAGAGGTGCCAATTTCATGTCAGACCTGCTGGCTTGTCTGTAGAAGTACTGTGGGATGAAGCACCTAAAGACCAGCCCCTGCCATCCCCAGAGTAATTGTCTTGTTGAGAGGTTAAACTCTACACTTAAGTTCATGCTACAGGCATTTGCTGACCAATTTAAGAGGGAGTGGGACAAATATTTGCCCCATCTGTTGTTTGCTTACAGAGAGGTTTCCCAGGAATCCACAGATTTTTCACCCTTTGAATTGTGTATGGGCATAGGGTGATCGGACCTCTAAACTTAATTCGTAATGAGTGGGAAGGTGAGTGTGAATCTCACAAGGAGTCTGTTGTGGCATATGTCCTAAACCTCAGGACAAGGCTCAGGGAACTCATGGGTTTAGCCAAGGGGAACCTGGCAGAAGCACAACAGCAGAAAAAGGTTTGGTATAACATGAATGCTCAACCTAGAGAGTATGCTGTAGGGCACCAGGTAATGGTTCTCATTCCTGTCAGACACAACAAGCTGTAGGCAGCTTTGGAGGGACCCTACAAGGTGGTAAGGAAGGTCAGTGATGTTAACTACATGGTAGAACTGCTAGACAAGTGGCAGGGGCACAAATTGTACCATGTTAACATGAGGAACCCTTACCATAATAGGGAGGCCCTTGTTCTGAGTATTTGCAGTACAAGTCAGGAGGAATCTGAGGTGCATCTATGGCTAGAGGGAGCCCCAGGAAAATCCCAAATTACTGTGTGGAGCTTAGGGTTGCAGGCATATGATTGTACAGTGCAGCACTGTACTGAGGTCAGCAATCCTAAGGTAGTTGGAATCTCAAGACAGGGAGTGGGGTAAGGTATTCCCAGATTGGCTCAAGCAATGTTTCTCAATGGTAACTTGAAAAACTAGCTTGAGTTCTCATTGGGGGAGAAATGTGATAAACAGAGATGCTGCCAGCCCAGCTAGCTGGAATTTTGTAAATAATTATATGTCACTTGAAAATATTAATATGATTTATAGAGAAATGTGACACTGCCAGTCCAGCTAGATAGAATTTTGTAAATAATTCTATGTAATTTGTAAATAGTAATATGATTTGTATGCTTGCCTTAAAAATGTAAAATAAACTATATGTTCTGTACTGAGCTTCAACATTGTAACCACAGTGAACCCTGCTGGAAAAGAGCAGAAATGTGTATAAACTATATGCCAATGCAAATGTATATTTTCATAGTAGAAGTTGGAATATACAGAGTTAACTTGCAAAACTCTAAGAAAGTAAGTTGATAAGTAAAGAGTTTTATGATGTGTTATAAAGTTAGCTTATCTCAGCTAAGAGGCAGGTTGTCTAGGCTAGGAGCTTCTTTCTATTTTCTGTAAACAGAGGTAATTACAAGTTTCCAAGGTAATTGTTTTGCGACTTCCAGTTTCAGGCAAGCTTCTATGAGAAAATTGTCAGCTTCTGAGAGATAAGTATTTTTAACAGACATGTTAAATTTTAAGTTACTGTTAGCCTGGGAACTTAGGCAGAGGTGACAAGAATGATGTAATCTGAGATGATTCAGCAGTAATGTGTATTATTAATTTGAGAACTATCTGAGAGAGAAAGTCTGTGCATTTTGTATTTTGCTCTGGACCTGTAAACATCTCTTCAGCACTTCTCATCTATATCTGCCTGGCTCTGTAAGTAAGACATTTACGGCATAGCATCTCTTACAGATAGATAGGAATATAGCAAGAGTAGTCTAGATGTTTTCTGTATTTATGTGAGACTGTTCTGCAATGTTGTTTTAAAACATTTCCTGTGATTCTGAACTCTATTGTCACTGTTTTGCGTTAATGAGTATTGTCTTGTGCTTTTGCTTTTATTATTTATTATTAAATATTTTTAAACCTTTAATTGTGGCTGGTTTTGTGTAGAGATATATAAGCTCTCAGAGTACTTGCATGTGTATTTGGTGATATTGTACAAGCCACTCCTAAATAGCCTTCAAGTCTTAGTCACACTTACCATTTGGATAACAATAACATTACACAATAGAATTGGTCACCCTTTGTAAGGGCTTTAGAGTAGCTGATATGAGTGGATTGGTGGCAGGTAGTACTACTGTATAGTCTGGGCAGAAGGGGGTATAGCTAGCGAACCTGTGCCAGCCTTCCCCAGGAGTGTCTGTGTGTTTGTATATAAATCAAATCTCAAAGTGTGTGTGTGTGTGTGTGTGTGTGTGTGTGTGTGTGTGTGTGTGTGTGTGTGTGTGTGTGTGTGTGTGTGTGTGTGTGTGCGTGTCAGCTACTTGGAAAGGGACATGAAGCACTGGTTGGACAGAGAGGGTACTGGAGGTTTTGGCTTGACCACTCGGCTGAGATCTGAATCCTATAGTTGTGTCAGTGAGGAGTCTTATTGAGCATCTGGAGAGAAAGGGAGAAACCAGCCCCAGACTGACTGTGATCTCTATGTGCTCTTAAAGGAAATTGTACTTTACTGTGTGTGTACTTGTCATCCGCCCGATGTGCATGTCCTTCACTGGTGTTAGTGGTGCGGATTGAGACTCCTTGATTACTGGGCCAGGGCAGGGGCATCACAGCTCCAACACACTCTTATATGATGCAAAGATGCCTGATAGCCTATATTGTTGACATATGAAAGTATTCCTTCAAGGAAGTAATAGCTTTCTCCCACCATCAGCATACTTTGACTATGTTCAGAGAGAAGGAATTAGTCAAAATCTATTTCTTAGACAAAGATCAAATATATTTCTGCCTAGGCTATATTATCTAGTCATCTCTGTTCCAAAAAGTGTACTTAGTCTGTTTAGTGTCATCTCTATGAAATGCAACTTGTGAATATTTTATATATTGACAATGTTGTTTTTTAGCTTATTATAGATGTCCAAATATTTGCACTGTGTATGCATGGGTTCACACCATATGAACTGAAGATGAATTTTTGTTAAGTTAATATGTCATTCTCCTGTATTAGGTTTTGTGATAACTTTATTTAACTGTAACCATATTATGTCAATGTTGAGCTTTTATCCCAGGCCTCAGATAAAAATGGGATATTATCCAAGTCAGACTTTCCCACTAAACAAATGTCAAATAAAAATAAATAAATAAAAATAAAAGCATGCAGTACACAAAAGACATGTAGATGTGATAAAGTATTTGCACCTATCACGCTGTGAGGCATGTCAGCTATACTGATCTGATTAACACATAATGCTATAGGCCAGTGCTGCACAACCTTTTTGTGGGGAGGGCCACTACACGAATTCTTAGTGCATCTATGGGCCACCTCAAAACATAGTAAGTCATTACGAGTGAACAATAGGTACAAGTGACTGGCATTTTTACTTAAGAAAGCAGTAAACTGTAACATTGACTTCACTACATTAAACAGTACATTAGTAAAATGAGTCGCACTATTCACATTAAATGTGATTACATTTCAAACACACTCATTGGTAGCAACAGTAGGTTACACAGTTAGTGTGATGGTTGCTTCAAGTTTATTGTCCATTAGCTGATTCCCAATGGTACTTTTGTTAGCTTCATTTGTGAAAATGTCTGTTCACAATGATACATGCTGCCAAACATTTTTGCATGAACATGTGCATTGTCTTTCAGATTTACAAACACATCAGGAAGACTCTTGTAAAAGTCAATCAGACTGTTTCCTCTGAATGTAGCACGGAGTCCATCTGATGACTAAAGATCAGTGAGTTCCAACTGGTACTTTGCCTCCATGTCATTAAAGAGAAACACCAAATGGATCTGAAAACGGTTTCAACTGCCGTCAGTGCTTTTCACAATCTTGAAACTGACTGTCAAATGAATGAATCAAAACATCGAACTTTTCAGTAACAGTCTGCGTATCAGTGCCTTGGTGTTTCTGCAGAATTGACTGGAACGTGGGGAAGTGGATGAAATTCCCTGATTCTGCCTGCATTCAAAAATCACTTAAGCTTCGTCTAAAATGCTGACACATGGTTTGCAAGTTTACAAATAAGCTGTTTTTCCCTTGCTGTTTCATGTTATGATCATTCAAATGTTCAGTCACATCAACAAGAAATGCCAACTTAGCCAGACATTATTTGTCAGTAAGGAAGGCAACTTCTGTTTCCTTGTTTTTACTTGTCTTGAATGTAGTAACCTCATCAAGCAATTCCCAGGTTCTTTACAGCATTTTACCTCGACTAAGCCATCGTACTTCACAGTAGTGTGATGCCCGTGCCCTGGCCCAGCAATCAAGGAGCCTCACTCCTCACCACTAACACCAGAGAGGTTGTCTCATATATGAGGAAAGGATAATAAATACACACAGTAAAGTGCAATTTCCCTTAAGAGCACACAGAGATCAGAGTCAGTCCGGGGCTGGTCGCTCCCTTGCTCTCCAGGTCCCCAATAAGACTCCCCACTGGCACAGCTATAGGGTCCAGATCTCAGCCAGCTGGGCAAGCTAAAATCTCCAGCACCCTCTCTGTCCAACCAGTGCTTTGTGTCCCTGCCCAAGTAGCTGAGACACACACACTTTGAGATAAGAGGTTATACAACCACACAGACACTTCTGGGGAAGGCTGGCCAGGGTTCTCCAGCTGTGCCCCTTTTATCCAGACTATATGGTAGTAATTACTGCCATCACCCAGCTAATACTTATCAGCTACTCAAAAGCCCTTAATAGGGTGTCCAATTATTACTGTGCAATATTAATATCCAATTGGTAGTATAGCCCAGGGCTAAAGCTATTAGAGTGGCCTGGTACAGTCTTACCAAAGGCATGCAAGTACTCCTAAGAGCTTAAATTATCTCTACACAAAACCAGCCACAGTTAAAAGGTTTTAAAATATTTAATAATAAATAAATAAAACCACAAGACAATACTTTCTACTATACAGTGCTAATCAAAAGTTCAGAGATCACACAGAAATACTTAAAATAAATCAGTAGTACAGTTCTGACATCACAGGAAAACACTTAGTCTAATCTTTCTAATTTCTAGTTATTCCTAAAAGAAAACACACTTCTAAAATAACTTACTTATAGAGCAGGGCAGAGTGCTGTAAGTTGGATAGTCAAGTCAAAAATGCTTAATAATCTCTGGTTCTCACTGTTTAAATTGAAACTGCAGTTCTGCTAAAACATTACATCAGCTTTTTCCACTTCCAGGACTTCCCAGGCTGACAGAAACCACATTTACACTCTTTTACACTTAGAGCATTAAAGGACATTCCACATGTAAATTCTGGTTATTAACTTTAGCCTTAAAACAATAGGCAGGAAGCCTTCGTCTAGCCAGACTGGAGCTGACTTGTAAAACATCAAAGGCAGTGATGAAATAATTTTAATTTCAAAGGACCAACAAGAAATGCTTGACTTAGCTTTCTTTACAGCAGACGGCAATGTTGCCACATTGTTTTAAGTTCAACATTCATATTTACAAATGATAGAATTATATGCACAATTCTATCTAGCTAGGCTGGCAGCCTTCACCTATCTCTACCAGTCTTCACAAGTAGTATAGCAAGTCACTGTGATCTGATTTAGTATCCTGAAGAAACTGTTGGAATTGACGATGGTTAAGGCCTCAACGTTTTATGAAGTTAACAACTTTTACTACCATCTTCATTACTTCTTCAAAACTAAGGTCTTTGCCGCAGAGATTCTGCTGATGTATGATACAGTGAAAGTTTACTAACTGCCTGTTTTGATCTCCCAGATGTTTTTTCATCATTTATACCAATCCATTACTCTCTCTTGTCATAGCTGGTGCAACATCAGTCGTTATGCTCACCAAGTTTGTCATATCTAGAGCCAGCACGTCACACAGTTTCAACATCTGTTCTAGCAGATCTGACCACTTTGTTTGTCCTTTAAGGGAGCCCATGCCTATCAGCTCTTCAGTAATGTTGAAAATAGGAGATACTCCATGAAGAAACACCAGCAGTTGTGCTGTGGAATCAACATCAGTTGATTCATCAGCAGCCAGAGAAAAATATGAAAAGAATGCTGCCTTGTCTGCCAGCTGCCTTATGACATCTCTAGATAAGCTAGCAATTCTGTGCTGTATGGTCATGTGATTCAGACTGACTGTTTCTAATTTCTTACAAACTTCTGGACAGTCAGTCAGTGAATGGATGTCCAGTCTTGGCAATCATTAGTGAAATATCATAACTGACCTAACAAGCAGCATTAAAGTCTGCCGATCTCTTAGTAAAAATGTTCTGCTGTTTAGTCAAACTACAACACAACTTCTCATCATGAAATTGCCTGTTTTCTGCATTAACTTTGCATTTAACTTTATTCTGGCTTGCAGCCATGACTTATCACAAACTCTTGTAGAAAGTTACTACTTTCTACTATTTGCCAGCAAATAACTGCAGTTGACAGCTTTGTTCATTCAACATTAACCCTCTGTTCATTTCCTGCTGGAAAGGGCGTGGCCTGGGTGATTGCCAAGACCAAACTCGATCAAGCAATATGCATAGACACCTGCTATCCTATCATTAAAAAAAATTGGTGGTGCTGCGGTAGCATTGTCGCCTCACAGTAAGACATTGTCCTGTTTGATTCTCAGCTGGAGCGTCTTCTGTGTGGAGACATGCGTGAATGGGCGTACTTTCATTGAAGGTTGTGCATCAGGACCGGCAACTCAGCACATAAAAATCTACTGCCAATCATTAGTGGACTGGAGTTCCGCTATGGCGACCCCTAACCAGAAAAAGCCAAAAGACACAACAGCAACAACTCCAACTATTTTTCTTTACTTAAATTTAAACAGAAGTTTGCGTAAAGTATCATCCATGAATCCAGTAGACAAGCCCCTGCCTGTACAACACTAAATTCCAGTTACATATTTCAGTAACAGCCAACAAACTTTTTTAAGGATGAGGAATGATACAATAGTCAAAATAGAAGGTGCAGGGCTTGATTGTGAATTTTGGTTACTGGCTAGGCTTGTGATGGTCTGCAAACTGATATCTACCCATGAACCTATTATAAGCTTAAAGCAGTCCCTGAGAAAACAATAACCAATGATTCTAAAAAGACACAATAAGCAGCACCAAAAACCAACTCAAAACTTGAAAAACTGTAACCGTTGTTCACAGACTGATGAATGGAACCAAGGACAATAATGACTCCCAAAGAGCACAAAGATACAATCACTACAAATAAAACTCTTTAGTTTATTTGAATTGGAATTTATTTGTAGTGATTGTACCTTCGTGTTCTTTGGGAGTCTTTATTGTCCTTGGTTCCATTCATCAGCCTGTGAACAGCAGTTAACTGTTACAGTTTTTCAAATAACCAACTATCATTAAACTACATAACAACTCAATAAAGTCCATTCAGCATTGGTCACTAATGCCTTTATAGCAGCTTGCAGAATGTTGCCGATACAGCCATTTATATTGCTGCTGGTTTACAGACTGCCTGAATCATAGGACATACAAAGAAAATGAGAACAACATGTCCCAACAGTACACAAGATTATAACTTTACACACACTCCATCTTGGGCCTGCTACTTTCCACTTTTTATCACTGAACTAGCCTCACACTGTGGCATCTCATCTGTGTCCACTGTACTGACAATACTCTCTTAATTATCAAAGCAGACAGCTACAGCTGTTAGTACTTTTTGAAGAAAATCCTACTAGGATTCTCCTCCCTTGAACAATGTGTTAAGTAAGCCAAAAGTTAGCACATGTTATGGTGTAAAGGTAACCCATGGTGTCAAAAGGCCTTTCCCTCAGCCATGATCATTATGACAGCAACTGGTGAAAAATTATATTTTGGATGTAAAAAAATACCCAGATATTATCAGTGATGGTACTGTCTCCCTACTATAGCAACATGACAGCGTCTGCACAGGCATGTGGCAAGCAGAAAAGGACAACTCCTCTAAAAATCCAATTGATGCAGTCTTTGTTGTGTGAATAAAAGAATTCCTACCTGGGTACAGGGTCAATAAGTATTGTTGTGTCAGAGCATTACAGAAGGTCACAAGGCCTTGCATCTCCTATTAAAAACACAGGGTCAAACGAGAACTTGACTCCTTCACAAATGTCTGTCAAAATGTCTATTTCCCCTTCATGCTACTTTGCGAGAACAGCAGCAGACTTCACATGCACACAAGCCACAGCAGTAACAACCTGTCTACTATACAATAAACTGTATTTCATAAAAAACATAAAACTACGAGAAATATTCACCGATATGCCGGAAAATTATTTTCCCCCCTCTTACAATACTTATGACAATTTGTCCCATCATACTGTTTCCCTAATGCACTTGTACATCACATAAAAAGTAGAATAGTGACAGGGGCTTGGGGCCAAATAGTGTTGTGTTGCGGGCCGGATTTGGCCCGCAGGCCAGACTTTGTGCACCATAGCTGTAGGCCTTCTGCCTTATGTGAGGTACATTTAGAGATATCTAAGCAACTTTTTTGTGCAAAGCAGGCAGCATGTGTTGAGTGCATCACATCAGAAACATATGTCTAGCTGTGCCTCCTGTCTGTTGTCATGATTTACTGTAAGTGGATTGCTAGGTCTAGGTAGATCATTTTCATGCTCAACATGGCTGCTGACATATAATGTAACAGAAGTACCCATTGTGAATGCATATGTAGGGCATTTAGAACTTTAGTTTAATTCATATCCTTAAAAGTCTTCTCCTCACAATTATCCACTATTGTAACCATTTCCGTGATTTCTAGAAATGGATATTTCTAAGCTAACAGATGCCAAGAGCAAATCTTTGGGATTTCCTCTGGCAATCTATTTGAAATACATGTCAATGGATTAACATCTATGAGTCTAATTTTTTTTTATGCACTGGTAAACAAGCCTGTGAGACACTAGCAATAGGCATACATAGCGCATTCAAACTATCAACAGCATTTGCATCGCTTGTAACCTGCTCCCAGAGTCTGCCATGCTTGCACTTCTCATTAAATCTGCTCTGCAGCTACATGCAATTTATAATGTCACATTCTCTTCTTCAGTGATGTTTTTATTTACATTCATCTGACCATCATAACTCACAATCATGTGGGACCAGGGCTGGATCCAGCAATCAGCAACATAGGCAGCTACGTATTGCCCCCCTCAGGCACAAGCTGGCCGAATGGAGCCCATACATTTTAAGAACAAATCCCACATCTTCCTGATTACCATTCATCAGATCTAGTTTCTGAGGAGCAAGAGCTCCAGGAAGTTGAGCCAATGTGAGAAGACTTCCTGGACCTAAATGAAGTGCACATTTTTTTGAACAATCGAATAACCATTTTTTATTTAATGAAATTTTAGCTTCCTAAGAGAGCAAACATGAAAAGGTTCTTGAGACTTGAGACTTCCTAACAGAGCAAACTTGAAACAGATCTTTAATTTCTGTATTGGAATCCTGTTGAACCTGGCAGTGTTACCTGTCCATAACAAACAAACACTTGCAAGCGTGTGTGTGTGTGTGTGTGTGTGTGTGTGTGTGTGTGTGTGTGTGTGCGTGTGCGTGTGCGTGTGCATGTGCGTGTGTGTATGTGTGTGTGTGTGTGTGTGTGTGTGTGTGTGTGTGTGTGTGTGGTCTACAGTTCTCATGATGAATGTTCATCTGGAAATCTGTGAAACATCAGAAATCCAGTGCCTCTCAGAAATCCTGTCCTTCCCAGATTCCAGTAGGTCACTCAATAATTTCAGTCATTAGAGTTTCGTAATTCTTATTATTCAGAAAATGTATTTTGCCCCGGGGGGGGGCACTGTCTGATTAAGTGTCTCTCAGAAGCAGACAGTAGGCAAATGGAGACAGAAAAACTCAAACCTTGTACTCTTTATTACAGGAAGTAGTGCATTAAGAGCTTAGAGCCTTAAACCTCTGCACCGTCAGACCTTTATTAACAACTTCATTTTCTGACAAATCACTGAGGAAGTATAGTCAGTCAGTAATGCCAGTCATTAGAGTTTCACAGTTATTTTGTTCAGAAAATGCAAACCTTGTTGTTCTGTTAACTTTTTTAAGTGAATTAGTAGTTCATCTCTTGCCTACCTCTAATGTTGTCTCTTACTTCTGACCTGTCCCCCCATTAACCACTTTTCTCTGATAAATCACTAAGGATTACAGTCAGTCAACAATGCAAGTCATTAGAGTTTCATAGTTTTTATCATTCAGAAAATGCATGTCCATGCAACACCTATCATTATAGGTTTTTAGATAGTTACTTGGCATAAAGGCCAGGAGACCATTAATGACACTGGCTCAAATTCCCATTTGCCTAAAAGCACTTTCTGGTTAAGTGACTTGCTCATGGTCACACAGATGGAGGTTACCAATGTCGGAGGTAATCAAATCCTGTACCACAGGAAGTTGCTTGTTTTCAGCTCTTAATCTTAATACTCTACACCATTTGTGACCACTAATTGTTTCTTGTTGACAGAAGCTAAGGGTTTGAATTGTTCACCAACATTTGCCTGTTCTGTGACTTTGAGCAAGTCATTTAGTCAGACAGTGCTCAAAGGTCACTCCTGTAAAGGTACACTTTGTCCATTGGGTTTACCAGGTTAACACATAGAAAAAAATAAAATAATATTTTACATTTGTCACTTTTTGGACCTTTGATCCCACATTATTTTTGGCTTTGCTCATAATTCTTCAGCTAAGAAGTTGAGAGGTATCTTGTCTATACCTTGTGAAATTTATGGGTCTCTGGCAAATTGTTGAGGATTACAGTCACTAAATAGTGGCAAGCATTTGAGTTTTAGACTTTGTACTCTTTAGAAAACACTTCACCATTTATACTAAAGTAAACAGCTGATCAAATTCTAAACACACAAAATCCATAGAAGCCTTCATCTCAGGCTTTGATATAATCAGAGAAGTGAGAAGAAAATATTAGCATTTGTTTAGGACTAAAACCCAAGACGTCCTGCCATGTATGTTGGATGTCTGTGAATAAAGGAAAAAGATTTTAAGGTAAAACTCAGTACCCTCAGTCTGGAGACTTTTACTGGTCCAGTGGAAGTGACACTAGCATGATATGTGTGGAGTCTTGGGTTTGAGTCCCAACTTAGTGCTTATATATTTCTTTCACTTCTGATTCTTATTCCAGATAATGCTTGCTAATTAAATGCTTGTCATTTTTATATCCTTCTAAGTACATAAGAGAAATCTTTAAAATCTATTCCTGATGTTTTCTTTGTTTCTAATTCTTGAGCTTAAAATTGTGAGGACAGAGGGGAGTTGCAATATGTTGCACTGTGTGGTTCGACAGCAATGTGCTAAGATACATTTTTGAGTCATTATTTACAAATGTATTCATTCACATGATCTCAAGCAGACATGATATGTACAATCTATACAAATGGCTGTAATCGATTATTTCCTCATATTTGTAGTCTGTTCCTTATAAAATCTGTGCATTTCCTGTAAAGTGCTATGGACTGCAGTCAATAAATAATGTCAAACATTTGAGTTTCAGACTTCATAACCAATAACAACCAATTCACAACCAATATTTAAATCTATTCCTGATTTTGGATGTTTGTCTTTGGCTCAGATTCTTGAGCTAAGAGGTAGGGAGCACTGGTGGTGCAATGGTTTGTAATGTATAGTTCTCACAGCAGTGAGATGAAATATACTTCTAGGTCATTACTTATGCATTTGCTTATTCATTTGAACACAAGCAAACATCTGATGTGTATGCTGTAATACAAGTAACTGATGGTCACATCTGTGTGCATGTGTGTGTTTGTTTATGTGTGTATAAATAACATGTTTTTTACAACCCAGAGTAGTTATGGTGTAAAGGAACTGATTCTAGTAAACAGGAGCATCATTATATTAATCATGTTTGTTTTGACTACTGACAGTATGTTTATTATTTGCCTGTGAATAAACTGGACATCACGAAGTCTGTCAGTTTAATGTTAATGTTTTAACAATGATACATTTTAGATTTAGATTGCTTTTTTTTCAGGTACATGAGTGTGAAATATACCATGTTTGGGCTATAGCAGTTTATGTGGAACTTAGTGCAAATAAGTAAGGCTATAAGCTGTTAATGAGCAAACTTCCTGTAGAGCAGGGTTTGATTCCATTAGCCTATGTTCATCAGACAGTACTACTGAACTGTTCTTACAAAGGGGCACTTACATCTGATAGGCTCATACCTCTCAACTGTCCAGATTTTTGCCTCAAATTTTGGTCTATTTCACATAAAATTGTGGTTTTCTAGCACCTCACTGGCAAATCATTGAAGATTCATGACAAAATGTAATGGCAGATATTTGAATTTCATACTTCATACCCTTCATAAAACCCATGCTAACTCAAAACATGCTATTCTATCCAATTTCTTAGTTTGTAAGAGCACTATTTAAAAACTGTCCATATTTTGGGCCTTTGTCCCACATTGTTTATGGCTTTGACAAGATTTCTTGCTCTAACAGGTTGAGAGTTATGGATAGGCACACGTGTTACACATTTGTCTTTCGAATTCCTGCATCTTTCACATATCCTCTAATTAGGGATTTACTATATGCTCTTTGAACAAAAATCCCAACATATTTCTTGTAATTTAATGGTTGCCATACGCATTTTCAGATTTTTCATTACATTTGAGTGTCAAGGGAAGATAAATTTACTGTCCGTCATCCTAAGTCTGTTTCAATGTCAGAACCTTTTTGTTTTGTTTGGCAAATGGCTGTCAATGTTTTTGCTGTAAAGGTTTGAAATAAAAAATTTAAATTAAATCCAAATTTCTGTAATATCCCCCAACACAACCTAAATGACACATAGCCCACAGACTCAGTGTGCCACTCAACCACAGCCAATAAGGCAAAACAACGTACCCAACACGCTAGTCATAGGTGACTCTATAGTCAGGCACAGTGATGTCCCACTCACCAGGCTAAACAAGGAGATGGTTTCTGTCAGCTGCCTGTCAAGTGCAAGGATCCGGCACATAACCCATGCACTCAGGTCACTCCACAACAAGTATAAATATGACTCCATCATTGTCCATGTTGGTGTGAAAGACCTGAGATGTATTTCCCTGGACTACATGAAAAGAGACATGGAAGAGCTCTCCAATCGTGTAGCCCAGGCAGGTATGACCCTAGCCCTGAGTAGCATTCTGCCATCACCCACAATGATACAACAGTACAAGGACAAAATGATTGACTTCAACAATTGGCTAAGCTTCTGGTGTTATTCTAAGTGGATCCAGTATCTGTCTGCTTGGGATGACATAGTTGACAGAGCACGATACTTTGCCACAGATGGCCTGCACCTGTCACCCCTGGGATTCCAGATATTGGCTAAGACTCTTGCTGCCCCTATAGTGCCTTTTTTAGGCAAGGTTCAAATGACAAATTCAACAAGGTAGCAGGAATAGGCAAGCAAAAACTGAGGGTAATGCTTCTCAATGCTAGAAGTCTAAATCTCAAAATGCACTCACTCGAGGCACTCCTTAAAATGGAGAACATCGATATCCATGCAGTGACTGGGTGGGACCTGGTTCAAGGATCCAGAGAGCACCCCTGCACTACCAGGCTATAACTCATACCACACTTTTCGGCCATGTAACCTGGACCAAAACACAAAAGGCGGAGGTGTGTCCATATTCATTAAGGATAGCCACACCTCCAGGCTAGTTGCTCAGCATAATGTATCCGAGGTTATCCAAGTGCAACTAACTCTGGGCAAAACTGCAATCCAAATTGCAGCTTGCTACAGATCCCCCACCATGCCCCAGGATTCCCACTTCTCTTTTCTTGATGTACTAGAAAATATTAGGGTTCAACCAAACACCCTAATAATGGGTGACTTCAACTACCCCACCATTAACAGGGAAAACTAGTCATGTACCAACTCCTTAGCTCAATGCTTTCTGAAATTCATAAACTCCAGTGCCCTGGATAAACTTATCCACACCCCCCACCAGGGGCAACAATATCCTAGACCTAGTCATTACCAACATGAGTGACTGTTGTTCCACACCTGAAGTCAACTCCTCGTTGTTCCAATCCGACCATAACCTAATCACCCTTGATATCCACATCCCGCCCCCACCCCCCATTAAGGAAATCACGGTAAAAATGTCTCCAAAGCCGACTTCATACTTCTTAAGACAGAAGTAGTGAACTTCATGACCCATGCAGATGGACAATACAGTTACAACTGCTGAATCCTACACAAATGCACACTATAAGCACTTATGCGAGTGCATGGATCGTGCTATCCCAAACAGAACCAAGACGCTATCCTCCAAAAAAAGGAAGCCAATCGGGTGGTCCCCTGCCACAAACAAACTGTACAACAGAAGGAAGAATCTGTTGCAAAAGAGAGTAAAATCCCATGAGTGGAGGAACTCCCTGGTCAGCCTCAGTAAGAAGCTGAGATCCCTTATAAGATCCTCCAAAGCTAGCTAAGAAAACAAAATCACCACTAATTCTAAAGACAACCACAAAGCATTCTATAGCTATGTCAAGAATCTCAATGGAAACACCCAGATCTGTTCTGAGTTACAGCACAACGGCACAAAAATTACAGAACCAACTGATATTGCCAACATCCTGGCAGATAGGTTCAGTGCTAACTTTACCCCCCACCCCCTAAAGGGCCCATATCTATACAGGAAGAATGCAGAGTCCCTGTAATCACAACTACGCAAGTAAAAGCTGCACTCTCTAAAGCCAAAAACACAGCATCCATGGGACCGGACAACATCCCAGGCTGCATTTTACACGAACTTCAGAATGAACTGGCACCCCACTTAAGCACCATGTTCAATAATAGCCTCGCATCAGGCTTTGTGCCCACTGAATGGTGCACAGCAACAGTTATCCCTCTCCACAAAGGGGGAGCCACCACTGATCCCGGGAACTATTGACCTATTAGCCTGAAAAGCCTGGTCTGCAAGGCCATGGAACGTATCATCATGGAACTCATTAGCAAAGACATTGGTAACCTCCAAACTCTGGATCCCACCCAGTTCAGGTTTGTGAAAAGCAGATCATGCCTCCTGAACCTGATCGACTTCTTTGAGGCAGACACCAAAGATGTAGATGAGGGTAAGGTGGTTCACACAGCCTATCTTGACCTCACCAAGGCTTTCAACTCCATCTACCATTCTGGAATTATAGCTAAACTCACTAAACTAGGTATAAATCCCTACATCACAAGATGGGTTGCCAACTGGCTCACTTAGAGAACCCACACTGTAAAAGTTGAGACTCTAAATCTGACCTCAAAGCAGTGACAAGTGGAGTATCACAGGATTCCCTCCTAGGACCTCTCCTGTTTGGTATCTACTTCTCTGAAGAACAGACTAACACAGAAGGCCTCTGGCTAATGAAGTTCACAGATGACTGCAAACTAGGAGCCATAGTCAAGTCCCCAAATGATGTGGACATCCTACAGTAGGGCCTCACTGAGACAGATGCCTGGTGTCAGAGCCATGGCCTCAAGCTCAATGCCAAAAAGTGCAGTGTCATCCCCTTTGGTAAAAACTCTGTACCCATGAACTACCACATAGGCAGCGATCTACTTAACACCAATGTGTGATAAGAGACCTTGGGACCCAGGTGGACAGTAGTCTCTCCTTTGATAGTCACATCACCACAGTAGTCAGGAAGTCCTTCTACATGGCACCATAAAAGGGTTCTCATCCAGGAAAAAAGAGGTCATTGTTCCTCTCTACTCGACACTCATTAGACCCATTATAGAGTACAATGCCCCTTTTGGAATGTACCTCACAAGACATCTGCTGCATCTGGAAAGGACACAGAAGTACCTCACAAAGAGGATTACAGCCTCAAGCAAATGCCCTACACTGACCATCTCAAAAAACTCCAGCTTTACTCTGTAGCATATCATCCACTCTAAGGTGATCTCTGCCTAACATATAAAACTATGTCAAAACAAGAGCTGTTGGACATGCTACACCTAAAGAAATCCCAATCCCTCCAAGCTACACACTCTAGGGACCCAAACCTTGTCACCACAATAAACAGGACATGCTAGAGGGATAGATTCCTGTCCCAGAGACTTCCAATATTCTAGAACAAGCTACCCATCTATGTCAAGCAAAGTTCTTCATTAGCACTCTTCAAGAAAATTCTTGCTGAGTGAATGGGAAATAGGAAATACACCCAGGGGATAACTTATGTGTCTCTGCTCGACAGTGGCACAGGAAAATAACTTTCTTGGATGGCATAAGCCAGGGAACCTTGTTGCCTAGGCTTACATAGGCCCTTGGGCCAATAGCCTAGTACCTACCTATGAATCTATGAACCTATATTTGTAAAAGTAAAGAAAAAATAGTATGTACATTGATAAGGTCTGAACAGTGTTTTATGGTAATTGGGGTAAGATAGCCAAGTAATTAGGATATTGTCATAGTTGAGGGTGGCCCAGTTCATTACCCAATCCAGGGCCCCATTTGAGCATTATCCATCTGTGTGTGGGACAAGGGAAGGATGCATTATACTGCATGTTATATCATCATCTTTAATATGCGTGCTGACAGCCAAATGAGGTGTAAACCAGGGTAACCCGTTTGCGCGGAGCTGCGCACCGCGCCAACAAGCTAACCGACGGGCAACGTTGAGCAAGCCGTAACAAAACTGCCTTTACACAGACACACCTCCTAGCCTGTCTAGACAGTCATAAAATATAAAAAGCAGTGGCCAGGTTCGAACCCAGGATACCATGCACCATAGTCAAGGTACTGAACCACTAAGCCATGACAGCTGTAATTAGAAATGCAGTAATAGCAAATATATAGGAATGAATAGAAAGAGGAGCATGACAAAGCAGATTTTGTGAAGCTGATACAATTCCAAAATGGCCAATCACAGATAAGTGCGGGAAAAACGGCATATATAAGCCCCATAGGCGGGAATACACAGCATAACCAATTGTAGAACTAACTTGCAGCCATAATGTCAGGAGTAGGTGAGGGTAGTTGCTTCCGAGCACAGAGGTGGGGCGTTGAGGAGTCCGGATATATGGTTTGGCTCCTTGTCCACAATCATGAGGCCCAACTCATGCAGGGCCAGGTCCTGTGGGGAGCATATAGGGCTGAGGCATGGGACCGGTTGGCTCATGATCTCACCAGTGCCACAGGGATTCCAAGGACTGGTGAGCAGGTCCGTCACCACCATGCGGACCTGACGAGACGTAAGCAGGACCAACTGAACTTTTGGATCCAGGAGGACCGGCAAATGCCCAACGCCCCACTACTGAGTAAGTTACATCTAATTATGTATGTAAGAAATTAACCTAGCTGATATTATGGAGATGTGTATTCCAATATTACTTTATTTATATTACAGCTGCAGGTGTCCGTTCTGCGAACCGCAGAGCCTATGGCAATAGGCTGGTGCGGTTGCGCCACCAGGCAGGTCAGTAATCCTCTCCCTGTAACTGCAAATAAATATAAAAGTATGACAGTTAGCAAAGAGTGCAGTGTAGTCACTAAGTAATAAAATGTGCAAGTAACAGTGTAAGAGTGTTTGCAAGTATTGCTTGATTACAAAAGTGTGTTGCAGTCTGTAATCCAAACAGAAAAATGAAAATGTCTGAAATAAAGTCTGAAATAAAGATGCCCCACCTGTAATATAATAGTACACAACCTGCAGCAGGCTAAAAAGTACAGCTGCAGAAGATGAGCAAAACACGTGTGAAATATATCCCTGTTGAAATACTGAAACATGACAGAAGTGAGACTGTTGGAAAGGATTGTAATAACTACAGGTAAAACATGTCCAATAAAGCCTAGAAGTAAGTACCATCCTGAATTGTAAAAATAAACCAAGTAAGAGAGTGTGAGAAAGAGTTATGAATCCACCAATAAAGTAGTAATAACTCCTGAATAAAGTATACTGCAGTCAGTACAGAATGAAATGAATGTGACAAGCAGAACCAAACTGTGAAATGTGTTCAAAATGTTCCTGCAGCTGGAATGTGTATCCCAAAATCTGGATATGTTGCTCTCAGTCTGCAATATGCAGATAGTATGATTGTCTGAAATACCAAACATCCACAGTTGTCTATAGCTATATAAAGCATATGTAGCAGGATGATGTAGCTGAACAGAGCCAGATATGAACATGTATGAATAAAAATGAAAATGTATATTGATGTAGCAGTAACATTTCTATCACCAACTTGAAGTAGTTATCACATAGGAAACTGTAGGTAGAACTGTAGTGTGTATATATCTGCAGCTATTAGAAATGTACAGCATATGTATTGGTATTTGAAGGTGTTAATTATATTTTCTTCACCCCACCCTATAACCACATATAATCCATTCCACTTGAAATTGGTATGTGCAATCACAATTAACACCCCTGGACATTTGTCCTGTTGGGTCATACATATTTGTATGCACGTTGATGCATCTGCCCTGTTCATACATCCAAACCTGATGGCCTGTTGCCATCAATCAACCCTGCATGTTGTTGGACTGTGTATTGCTGTTCAAATTATGCATCTGTTATCCTCGCTGTTCAATGGTGTGAATATCTGGGTGTTTGGTTAATGGGAATATTAATGCATGCTGTTACAACTAATTGCGAATGGTATTGTATGTTACTAACCCAAACTGTCATGACATAATGCAAAACATAGGACGACAGGGAAGGTGGGTAGGAGCGGACCCACCTCTACCACCTCAGCTGGCGAGTGCACCTGGCAGTAGTGCCCAGTCCGGACCCTCCTCCGGTGACCCTGTGCCACCTGCGGGTGGAAGCACTGCAGGGGATGGGGCTCGTCCCCCCTCTGCAAGTGTGGCCAGAGGAGAACCACCACTCACCCTCCGTAGGGTCCGGACTGTGGTGCGTAGGGAGATCCAGGAAGCTGTTCTTGGGCCCCTATGCCAGCTTGAGGCACAGGTGGCACAACTAACGGGCATGCCTGTTGCCCGGCCTACACAGCCCTCAGCACAGCCCCGTCCTGGGCAGTGAAGGTACAGTGGCAACTGCCCATGGGTGGGGATATCAGTTCCACTGTTGCCATCTGTGGGCTCATGGGCTCTGGATATCCAAATATCCATCCCCATCAATTGTGTAACCCCCCACACATGTCATACACCGCCCCTGTATGCATCTTGTTTGTCTTGTCTGTTGAACTACCCAACCTACCTCCCCAGCTATACTGACTTCCTTTACCTGACATACCACTCTCACCTGAAAAAAAAAAAAAAAGGGCACTCTGTACCCACAAAAAAATTACGCCCCATACATAGCTGCCCATTTCGCACATGTGTCTGCTGGACATGGAAACTGTCAATTACAATTGGCTGTACAACAAGTATTATTGTTGGCCTTACACCTCTCTCAGGGGTGGAAGGTTTCAAATGTCACACCAAATTACAAACATATGCACAGCTGTTGCTGATGAAGAAATGGGCAGCTATGGGCCTTACCTACATCCCTCCTGCAAAACCCAAGCTTGTTTCCCTACTGTCTTACCCTCTTTGTGACCCCTTTTTCACCACTTTCCTGTCTCCCCATTTTCATTTCTTTCAAAGAAAATAGTGCGGGTGTGCGCACGAGTAAGCACTTTTAAGCGGTTGTAAATGGGTGTGCGCGGAGCTGAACGCCAGTGCGCATGCGGGAGCTCCGCACAAACTAGCGCTAACCCGGTTACAACTGCTTAAAAGTGCCTTAGTCACTCTGAATGACAGGTCCTGTAGTCTGTTCAAAAGTAAAATAAAATCCCACTGTCAGTCCCGAACCCAGGACCTTGGAAACAGTATTCTGCATGACTTACCACTAAGCCATGACTGTTATATAAGAACATTGTGCTACAATAAATATATCATGTAATAGTAGGAATGAATGTAAAGGGAATATAGGATGTGTAGTACACAAAGCATGTCATGTATATTTACTGTCAACTCTAGTGGATTTCTATAATAGTAGTGTGTGAACAGAAACAGCCATGCTAGTTGGTAGCTAGTAGGTAATAATGTCAGTGTAGCACCTTGCAAGCCACACACCACAAGTCCCACAGGAAAGCACACACACCCATATTAACAGTAGTAGTAGTAGTTGTAGGTGTCAGTTTACATACACACTTAGTACAGGAAACAGGAGAGATGAATGGAGAAATGTTAATCTACAACACAGCCTGAATTATGAGAGAGATACTAACCTTTACACTCACAGAACAGTGTCCATAGCATACCAGCATGGTCCCTGCCCTTACAATCTGAAAGGGCAATGCCTGTCTCACATACCCTTTTATAGCACTGTCCTGAAATCACTGTGAGAACTGCAATCAGTACACAACTGGCTGCATGCAATCAGCAAACGCTGGCTAACAACTGGTGCAGAGGCCATCACATGGACATATGCAGATACCTACAAAAGCATCCTGTACTCCCAGTCCACGCATGCAATACTTTCAGTGCACCGTCTGGAGGCAAAGAGAGAGAGAGAGAGAAAGAAAGAAAAAAAGAAAATAAAAACACAAACAAAAACTACACTTAAGAAAAACTAAGTTGAAGCTGTCATCAGTGACAGTATCAAGCTGGGCTAGCAGCAGCAGGTACCTATACAAACGGTAACGCAATCAGCTGTGACAAACACAGGTAATGTAAAGTAACAATTTAATAGTCTACATACTGTGAACCCTCCATATGTGTTATTGGTCTGTATCTATATGTATGTCTATGTGATAAGTTGTGTGTACGTTGTTTTACCCAAAGGGGATGACTATACATTTCATGCCATTCAGTGTTAGGCCATGATTCTGGCACCAGTTGTCCATTTCAGTGAGGCCTGTCTGTAGGATGTGTGTGTCAGCTGGTGTATCGACTATGGCGCCTAGTTTGCAGTCATCTGGGAACTTTGTCATCCACAACCTGCCCATGTTTGCTTTCACATCTGAGAAGTAAATGCCAAACAAGAGGGGTCCTAGGACAGAGCCCTGTGGGATACCACTTGTGACTGGCTTTGAGTCTGACATGGCTCCCGCAATTTTGACTTTATGGATTCTGTTGTTTAACCAGTTTGCAACCCATCATGTGACATATGTATTAACATTTAAGCTGATGAGCTTGTCTATGATGCCTGAGTGGGGTATTGTGTTGAAGGCCTTAGGCAAGTCCAGGTAGGCTGTATGGACTGCTTTGCCCTCATCAATGGCTGTAGTGTCTGTTTTGAAAAAGTCAACCAGGTTCAAAAGGCAAGATCAGCCCTTCACAAAGCCAAACTGGGTGGGATCAAGTGTCTGTAGGTCCCCAATGTCGCTGTATATGAGTTCCATAATGAATCTTTCCATTGCTTTGCAGACCAGGCTGGTTAAGCTTATGGGGCGGTAGTTCCCAGGGTCTGTAGAGGTGCCTCCTTTGTGAAGTGGGACCACTGTTGCTGTATGCCAGTGTTCAGGTACATATCCCGTAGTAAGGCTAAGGTTAAATATCATTCTTATATGCAGTTGTAGCTCCTCTTGGAGTTCACGTAGCACACATCCAGGGATACCATCAGGTCCCATTGATGCTGTGTGTTCTGCTTTGCTGAGGGCGGCCCTCACCTGGACATCTGAGATGACAGGGAGGTTACATTCAGCTGTGATAAGTATTTCTTCTTTTGGGAGAGAGGAAGGGGGGATATTTGCACTGAACCTGTCTGCCAGAATGTTGCCAATATCTGTGGGTTCAGTGAATTTTATGTAGTTGTGTACTAACTCTGAGCATATCTGAGGCTTTTGGTCCATGTTTCTAACAAAACTGAAGAAGGCCTTGTGATTATCTTTAGTGTCCTTGGCCATTTTTCTCTCAGAGTTGGCCTTGGATGTTGTCATGAGAGAACTTAGCTTTTTACTAGTGCTGACCACATATGCATTCCCTTTATGTGATTCTGCTCTGTCTAGCAGTAGCCTCCTTCTATCATTATACAATTTGTCTTTGGCTGGGGTCCACCAGACAGGATGCTTAACATTTGTACATAGGGTCTGGGTTAGAATTGTGTGTGCATGTTCCATGCATTCTTGGGGATGTCCGTGGGAAGCATTTGCAAAGGGGTCAGCATTGTGGGTTGTGGCTTCCACTGGCCCAGTGGGCTGCATGGATACCATCTCAGTCCTAACAAGTGAAAATCTGTCTATTCACATATATTTCAAAGTAGTCTACTGTGCTGGTGGTGGTGGTGGGATATGTATATCCAGGCCGATTAGTTTGTGTCCAGATCACACTAGTGGATGACGTTCCACATACAGTACCTTGTTATGAACCCCCAGAGTGAGGTGGTGCATTGGACCTGTCTCAGTGTGCTGACTGATGGGGCTTGGTACTATGTTGTATGGAATGTAGCAGGTATTGTTTCACAGGTGTCAGCTGAGCACTGATATCTGGCCATGTACATGTGTATCCACCAAGAGACACACACGTGCTACATATGGGAGTAGTAGTATATCACTACAGTTGAGTATCATGTATAGTATGTGTGCCATATTTTGCTGTCATAGTTTGCTGATATCCTGTTTGTGCTCTCTTTCAGGGACATGGCGCGTCAGCGAAATCCTGCCTACTCTGCTGCAGAAGATGAAGAGATACACCAGAGCCTGGTGCGGGATTATGACATACTGTTTTCCCACACCAGCCAGAATCAACAGGAGAGGGCTGCACTGTGGCAAGACCTTGTCCGTAGGGTAAATGACATTGACACGCATAATAGGACATATGAGCAGGTACGACATCACTGCAGTGATTTAATCAGAAATGTCCATCAGCATGCATCTGATATCCACAGGCAACAAGTCGCCATAGGAGGTGGGGTGGCCACACATCCCCCCCTCACCAGACTGGAGGGGCTACTCCTAAGTGTTGTGGCTCCAGTCCAGGAACATCAACAGCAGCACACCTGCATTATGATGGAGGCTGGAGCCACACAGCAACACGACATGGAGTGTGCAGGTAATATGCCATATGTACACTTGACTGTTCTGTACACTGTTAGTTTATGCATGTGTAAGGTGTGTCCTTGGTATGTAGCTGTCAACATAGTATGTAATTGTGCAGGTGTGATATTGCCAATATCAGCAGCTGACATGTGAAAGGCAGCTGTTGTACTACTGAACTGTATCATACGCAGTATCAATGGCACAGTTGTGCCCACTGACATTAATCCCCTCATTTCTGCAGGTCCCTCCAGTGTTACAGCAGGCAGCCCATCCATGCTGGTGAGTGTGTATTAACAATACCTAGAATAGTCTTGATAGTGCTAGTAATAATAGTGTAACTCAGTAGTGCTCTGTGTGTATACTGCAGGGTGTGCATGTGTGCATGTGTGCGTGTATCCACGTGTGCAAGTGTGCATGTGTACATGTGTGCATGTGTCCACGTGTGCATGTGTGCACATGTGCATGTGTGCATTTGTGCATGTGTGCATGTGTCCACGTGTGCATGTGTGCATGTGTGCATCACTGGTAACATTGTGTAGACATTGTAAACTGTGTTTCCTGTCTTCCTCCCACAGGTTCTGGTGCTGCTCTGGTGTCCTGCAGCAGGGAACCTGAATCTGGTGCCACAGGTACTGATAATGATGATATCTGTGTAATGGCACAGGAAGGTGTGTCAGGGTCCATCACTGGACGGCCAAGTGACAGTACACAGCTGTCAACCCCATCATTGTGCACAGTCATCCTGGCAGTACATCCTATGTCACCAATGTCCCTAGTTGATGGACAGGATACAGTGGGCATTGACCAGGGTAATGTGGTATCTGTGGCACATGCTTCCCCACACAGCAGCCATGGGCAGGGTCCTGAGATGGTACCACACAGACAGTTGCCCATGGGTTCTTGTGGGAGCATCCATGGGCATACTACCTCTGGCAGACATGCCCAAAGAGGTCTGTCAACCTCAGCTATGTTTCGGGCTGTCATGCAGGCACAGTCATGTATGTAAAGGTACACCAGACAGGGTCTGAGGGAGCTGAGAGCATGTCGCACATCCATGACTGACAGTATGCGTGACATTGCGGATGCTATCCGTAATTTCACCGATGTCATAGACAGACGTTGTGGGGACATATTACAGCAGTTCCACAGCTACATGTCCATGAGCCAGGGCAATGGTGGATGGTTGCGGCGTCGACATGGCCGTATGCCAGCAACAGCAGCAGCTGGCAGTCGGCACGGACGACAACAGGCCCGTGGACACCCCCAAAATGCCAGCAGCAGCCCCAGCAATGCTGGGTATGTGCTGTCATCAGACCGCCCCAGGAGACCACGTGCACGTGGCTCTGGACAGTCCCAACAGGGACCTGTGTCCAGTCAACGAACACCCGCTTCTGATGACAGTACCCAGTCTGGCTTAGTAGTGGATACAGTCCGTAGCACCCCTGCCAGGCATAGGTACCATGTCCATGGCCACAGACACTGATCTGTATGAC
This sequence comes from Protopterus annectens, assembly GCF_019279795.1. Taxonomy (NCBI): domain Eukaryota; kingdom Metazoa; phylum Chordata; order Ceratodontiformes; family Protopteridae; genus Protopterus; species Protopterus annectens. The sequence goes on from NC_056726.1 coordinate 577,690,288, forward strand.
CTGGCAGGTGCAGATTTACAGAGCTTCTGTGGATTCCTAGTGACATCTGCATAGCTTATATGGCAGCCATGAGGTGGAACTGTGCATGCACACATGCGAAATGTTAACACCTAGGGCTACCACATACATGCACACACTGCATCAACAGTGCCCCACCCTGTACTGCTGTCCCTCACCAACACACATACACATACATGTCAATTGGAGGTATCAATGGCAGACTCAGGCATACCTAGTTCACACCCTGTGCATATGATGAAACTGTGCCACCTCCTGCAATCTCTAACATCAGTGCAGGAACAGGTTAACATGTTGCTGATGCACAGGGTGACTACATAGAAGTGTATTAATAGTATCATGTTGGTAACAGTACAGTGTGCTGATATGATTGTGTGTATATCCCAGCATGCCTGATGCAGTAACTGTATGACTGTCCTGAATTGTTATCTACACCCATAGTAAGTACCATAGTGTAACAGCTGCACATTGTTGCATACTGGTGGTAAGGATGTCAACAGATAGCCACATACATAGGTAGCACATGGGGGAAGGTAATGCAAGTAGTGATATGCAATGATGGACATGTACACTAATGGTGGCATGTTGCCCACAACGACTATGCAATGTGGATGTTTGTGCATGTTGATATGTGTGCAGTACCAATTTAATTTAAATTAAATTAAATTTTAAATAATTTCAGTTTTACCATGGACATCTGAGCTGTGCATTCCTGGGTACATGTTTATAGTGCCTGCATATTTGCACTGTTACCTACTGGAAGTGGTACCCCTTCTTTGTTATACAATGGACTACTTCCAGCCCTGCTTACTGTAGCTTTGTTTGCATGCATGTTTGCTTGAGGTTCCCTGGAACACTGATTCCATCTGCAATGCAGATTTACAGAGCTTATGTGGATTCCTAGTGACATCTGCATAGCTTACTATACGTATGTCAATGTCTCACTTGACAGAACGTCACTGTCTGTCCTGTTCGCATGTACATTGCCTGTGACACATTGCATATGACTTACCTGGCATTTGCCCACGTGTGCAGTCATAAATGCCAGCGCTATGAAATCAGAAGCAGTACACCCACACATACTCACTTTCAGTATGTTGTTCCCCATTGGCCCTATGTGTTGGTAATCACCATGGCAATCACACTACTATGGTAGCATGTGCAAAGGTAACTTGTGAATCACCTCTTCCAGTTGTGGAATATGTGAGTCATGTGGCAATGTCACAGCTGCCACATGTATGCAGTCAACCCTCTCCCCTGGCCAGGAACGTACAACACATGTGTGAGATGCAACCACATAGCCAATCTGGGGACTGAGCACTCTGAACCCAGTACTGGCATACCCTGTCAGGTGGCATGATATACTACAGTGACTACAATACCAGTCTGACATAGACCTGCACTGACAGCAATCCAAACACATGAACACCCTGGGGCATACTTGGAGCCTCAGAATAGCATCCTGCCTGAGCATCACACACCTCCGCAGCTGGCACACAGGTATATGTTAAGTCGGAACAGAGCACATGCCACACATGGCACACACATGTGTGCCAAACACTCACAGCCTGTAGGGCTACACAACACACCTGCTACAGATGTGTCAGGTACCTCTCTTGGCCAGTGCAGTGGGCTCCCACTCAACAGGCTGTACGTGGTTAAGGTCACAGTGATATGCCCGTGGGGCACTATGGTCCACCACATAACACATGCATACAGGTCAGTCAGAGGCATGGACACATATGACTCAGTCATTGTCCATGCCACTATGGATGTCCTGAGACGTACCTCCCTGGACTACATGATAGGGAACATAGAAGGGCTCTCTCAGCATGTGGCATGGGCTGGTATGAGCCTGACCTTGGTTGCCATCATACCCTCACCAGGTATGCTACCACAATATGTAGGAAGGGTGTTCTGTGTCTACATTTTGCTCAATCTCCAATGTCATTCATGGGGTATCCAATGGCTGTCAGCATGTGCTTACATGCTAGGGAAGCCACAATGATTTGTGAGGGGCAGCTTGCACGTGTCACCCATGGGCCATTGTATATTGGCGAAGCCTCTTGATACACACATAGTGCCTTTTGATGCAGGGCTCAGATTACATAGCCACCTCCGTGGGTATCACATGGGATAGGACACTAACAGTAATGCTACACAACACCAGCAGTGTACACCGCAAGATGCATGCACTGGACACTGTCCTCAGCACGGTAAACTGCAACATCTGTGCAGTAACAGATTCCTGATTCACGGCTCACAGGTGCAACCCATCACTGCCAGGTTATACCTCATACGATGCCTGTCGTCCGCTACACATGCACCACACATGAACAGGGGGGAGGTATCTCAAGGCACCACAGATACACACACCTCCAGGTTGTTGGCACAGCACAAAGCATCAGGGCCTATCCATGTGCAGCTAACAGTGTGTTGGACTGCCTTCTGGTTCATAGCCTGGCACACACAACCCTACCATACACAGGAAACCCACCTGTCCTCCCTGACAACACTGGGAATATGACAGTCTCTACATATGTCTTTATATGGCTGGACTGCATCCAGCCGAACATTGTGTGTGAGCATTACTGTAGCTACAACACACTAGCTGAAAGGTTCCTAGCATTTAGTCACTGAATTGCAGTGGAACAACATGTTACCACTCCCACAACAGGTGCAAACATGCAGCACCTGTTCATTGACTACATCTAGACTATATGGCCCAGACCAGATGTGTATCCCCCGCTGTTAGGATGATACCATATACAACTCACACTGTATATACACATACCGCTTGCAGCCCCTGCACAGTAAGACACAGTCATAATGTTATGCAGTGTAAATACCATTTATTCACTTG